>NW_026623846.1:20456-213168 GCF_030028575.1 Malurus melanocephalus | reverse complement strand
CCAAAAGAAAGCAGCAAAGGCAAATGCACTCTGACCTTCTCTGGAATAGAATTCCCCCTGCAGGATGTGGCAGAATTTTGGAGCTGAAATGAAGTTTCAGTTCCATATCWGCCAACTCATTCCCTTGCTGAAACTGTCATCCTGGTTACTATCATAGGTGAAATTCCAGTGCATTTAAAATATTCCTGCAGTGATCCTCCCTCCACCTAATTCCATGTGTAAGGGTGGAAGAGGTGCAGAAAATTCTTTTTTTCCTTTAGTAGTTATAGAACAGCATAGTTAAATTAGTGTGTCCTTTTAAATTTCTGATTGTGTTTGTAGATTGTTTACATTCTACATTATTCTTTTATGTGCAAACACAAAGTTAATTTCAATTATTTCAAAGTTAATAATCTTTTTTTTTATCTTTGAACACATTAATGGGGTATTTAAGTTGCTGCCTTCTGGTACAGTAAAGAAAAATGTGAAGTTAGAGCTTTTTCTCTCAGATGTAAAGATATTTGTAGATCAACAGTTTGTCTCTATGAAGAGTCAAGAAATTGCCACCTGCAATTGAATACTGATGTGGTTCTGCTGGAATTGCAATTGATAGATGCTTGCTTTCAAATCTGATTATTTGTTCTCTTCTGGRAAAAAAAAAAAAAAMAAMMCAACTTTTTTGGACAGTTTGGCCTCATTTTTCCTTAGAAATGAGCTCAGAATCAGAACAGCTTTTAATGCCTATCTTGCTGAAAACTGTATTATTAGAGGGTTCTACTGTAATTATTGCCTAAGGTTGGGATTTGACTTAATGCCTTGCAGGAGGAAGACCTAAATTTAATAATCTCAGAAAGGAAGAATTTTTTATTTTTTGTCCCARCTATTTGGAAAATACCAACTCTTGGAGTCAGGGAGAGGAAGCAGAATCCAAACAGTTTCATTCAGCTGTGAAGAATTTCCTGCAGCCTTTGATCAATTTTTTGGCTTCTAAATTTTGTTATCCGTGGCTATTACATAACCACTGAGATCTAATACTAATATCAGCTTTTTTTCTCCACTTCAGTTGCCTGAGGTTTATTGTGAGACCTTAGGCATTAATTTAAAGCTGRTATTGGAACACCTACTCAATTTTATCACTGAAAATAAAGCAGTTACAAAGGGGAAAAAAAATCTTTGTCTTGTGGTCAGTATTTAGTGACCAGAAAAGAAAAACACMAACTAAATATAATTAATTATGATGTCCACATTTACATGATTTACAGTCTGTGGCAAGGCCTTTCTTCATGGAGCTCTTCAGTGAGAGAGAATTGTTTTCCTTTAGWAGTGGTGCCTCTCTTCCTTCTCAGCCTTTTCTCTCCTGTGATGACTCATTCTAGTTCAGCACAAAACAAATTTGTTATCCTTTTTTTTTGTCATCCACCTCCTGAACCCGTTGTTCTTGTGAACCACTAAAAGCCTTCAAGATTTCCAAGTTTCAATGTCAAAGCAAGCACTTGTAAAAGAAATTGAAGGAGTAGTTTCTAGGAAGTCAATTTGAGATGCTTTGAGGGACAGCTTTCTAACAGCTCCCTGTTTTCTTTCAGCTTCTCAAAACTGAGGCTTTCTAAAGCAGGTCGTGTCACATTCCCAGAATTATTGATTGSTTTTTAAAACTCTGATCATTTTTCTGGGAATAATATTTGGTTGATTAATCTGCATCCAGTCTATTGAGTCTGTGCCCTGAACTAGGTGGGTGTTGGCAGATACAGAAAATTAACGAACAGAAAATAAATGAACAGAAAACCAGACACATAAACACCTGAAGGAACGAATCAGAGCAGAGTCTTATCAGCCTGGCTGAGGTGCTGCAGGAGGRGAACCTTCTACCACACACAGTCACCACACAGTACAGTTATTTTTATGTGTTTTGGCTTAAAATTCCTCTATGACCATCACTTCCATCAGATCCCACAGTCTCCAGCAGCTTCTCTCTGTAGCTTTGAAAGCTGGGAGGCTGAAGGACTTGCAGTAAGTATTCAATGGATGAGGATTTCCCTTTGTTCTGTCTTTGCTTTGTCACACCCTTAATTTGCCAGGTTTTCATCTTGCTTTTCAACTCCTTCTAAAAAAGGTTTTATGGTAGTGTAGAAACTGGATTTGGTTTGGTTGGGTTTTATTTTCTTTTAATCTGTCTTTAAAAACATTACCATAAAAATGGCTTTGTGGGTTGTGAAGATTGAGGAGACCCTCAGCAAACTCAAAGGTTTGCTGTCACCCTGAAAATGTTTGGAATATCCATGTGTCTTCACTGCATCCATTCCAGTTTCCCAAAGCTCTCCTCACCAATTTTCCTGCAGCTTTCTTGGTTCTCTCTTCATTTTTCATACATCTGGGTTTCAGAGCTGTGGTGCTTCAGTACTGAAAAGAAGACAAAAAAGCAAATTGCAGCAGTTTATTGCTAAATGGGGCTAATAGTTGGCTTTGTAGGATATTTGCTTTGAGCATTCAGTGTGTTCCAGGTAATGCCTTGTTTAAATTACCATTATTTAAGGAATCAGAACSGAGAGAAAATCGCTGCCCAAGAGGGTAACACTGCAATGGATTTAAAATAATTGTCTAGCTACAATATCTACAATTCTTTTAGATTATTCTGTATTAATTGCTTCCAAGGGCCACTTCGGTGGCAAACAGGATGAGGAGAAGGGAAAAGTTAATCAGAATTTATAGGTAATAGKGACACAGATGAGAGAGAGCTCTGTAAGGAATCCAGCAGCCAGATCCACACCTTTCAGAAAACTCAATTTTGGTAAACACCAGGAAAAGCATTCCAGCTTGCTGAAACAAAGGGAAGCTGAATCCATGAACCAAGGCAGTGTGAGAAGATTTATCAGCATGAGATGCAACAAAGTTTCAGCTTCCATTACCATAAGTTATTCAAAACACCCAAACTCTAATTCCATTAGAGATAGCCATTTTGTTTTCTTTCCCTAATTACATTAAAATACTTCCATCTTGTTTGATTTTTTTGAGAAAGKAGRGCAATTTTCCCWGTCCTGAASTTGCYCCACRCTGTGATATAGTGGTGCAAGTYATGCTAATTGTTTACACAGTAAACTAAATATTGTGGGACTAAAATGGAGTTTTAAAATGTTTTTAAAATGGAGTRCAAAGTGCTGTAAGGAACAGGCTTAGCTCAGCTTTTCTGAAAGATTATAGCCTTACTTAAAATATTATCGTTCTTCTGTCATTAGCAGATTGTTATGCTGTTGTTCTTGAATGAGGCTTATGTTTTCAGTACTTTTTTATAATTTTAGGTCATTGCAACCATCCCAACAAGTAGGCTAAAGTTTTTAAAGGAGGCAGGGAGGCTCACTGAGAAGGAGGAGGTCCCTGAGGAAGAGCTCAATGAAGATGTTGAAGAAATAGATCATGCAGAGAGAGAGCTCCGACGTGGACAAATCCTGTGGTTCCGAGGGCTCAACAGAATCCAAACCCAGGTATGATAAAAATGAATGCCCACAAGGTCTAAAAAACCMAAAAAAATGTTTAATATGAGATCAAGGCAAGCTAACGTTAACAGGAAAGCCACGGAGTATTTGTGTGTGTGGAGGATGGCACTGGTAATTGACTGTTCTCAATGGAAAAACATGAAAATCAAACTGGGTGAACTGAGCAAAGGGGCTGTGTGCAGCAGAAGAGATAAACTGAAACGATTTTAACATGATAAGATGCAAAAAGAGGAATCTGTGATTTGAGAATACTGTGACTGGATGTTCTTTTTCTCCTTGAGTGATGACAGCTCATAAAATTGTGCTGCTTGGCCAACGTCAGCTCACAGAATGTTATGAATCTTTCTAAAACGTATTGTTTGATTTGCTCAAAAAATATATTGTTGCTGCCATTGCTGCACTAACGGAATAATTGAAATTGTTGAGTCTGAAGTATGACGTCCAATTTGATTAAAAAAATAAATCTGTTCAGTTCTGGCACTGCCACACATAGATCACAATTAAAAGGGATTGATTTTCTTTCCTATTAGGTAATGAAAAATGCGGTTCTGGATTTGGTTTGAGCAGGAAGGGCCTAAGCAGCCATTAAATACTGAGGTGTAAGCATTGGCTGCTAGGAATGATTCCTTGGAAACATCTATCCCCAACTTGCTAAGCACAGAAATCCACGGCATTTTTTAATACAGCAGCTCTTTGCACTGAATCATGGTGCTAAATATAGTGCAGATGAAGGAGCTGTAAATTTGTCCTGGAGTGCTGATGAACATCACGTGAGATATTTTGCCTTTTGCATTGCACTGAAGTGTTTCACTGCACTCAGGTGTGCTCTGCTTGATCTTTCTAAGATCAAGTGTTCGTGGCAGCTTGCAGCAGAGAACAGATATCACCCWAGCAGATGTGCATGTTTTACATGAGCCTGACAAGAAAAAGAGGTGAATCATTAAAAAAAGATCTTTTTTTCTTGAAAGAATCTTCTCAAGAACATTTTTATCTCAGAAGATTTGGGTATTTTTGTTTTCATTCAGCACAAACAGTGCATTTTACTTTTTCGCATCTACAAATTGATACTTTTATTTTGGGGGGGGAAGATGCAGCCATGCATTTAGAAAAATATGACAGAAAGAAGTCAAATTAGGGCAGTGAGGTCTCTTGGCTGCATCTTCAGAGCATAAAATAAAGAGGGTGGAAACTGCTGGTAGAGAGATGAAGGATTTGGGGAACTCCCAGGGTTCTGTGCTARGTGATTAAATACGGATCTTCAGCTTTGAGCTTGTGTGTGTTGGCTCCATTGAGTCAGGAGCACTCATCACTAGAGAAAATTCAAATTTCAATTGTGACAAACAGGTGCCCAGGTAACGGTGATCTTTAGGGAAYGATGATCTCTAAATGTGCATTCTTTTCTCCCTGGTGGCTGTAGGAGCAGTGGTGCCTGTTGGCATTTCTGTCAGGATGTCTTTCTGGTTGGGGTGAGTGCAAACAACTACAAGCACAAAAAAAGCGAATTACATTCTTTAAGTTCTTTCTCTAGTCTGAGAGGTAGCTTTTAGTTCTGCATCTCTTTGTCCACTTAATTCACAGAGAAATGATTCTTTTATACCCCATAAACCCAAATGAACATTGATTATATCTCTTTGCTAACATCCATCTTAGTCTCYTTTCTGCTCTTAGCTGTAGAAGCCTCTCTGGTAGGATGTCTCCCTTCTCTCTACCAAGAGGCCTCTGTGATTTTTCTTCTCATTTTGTTGACTTGGTGACTTTGATTTTTTTTGCATCCGTTTCACATCTGTGGAATTATAATGAAAAAAAAAAAAAGAAAAAAAAGAGAAAATGGGCCAGCAGATTCAAAAGTAATGCCCAGGTGTGCAGTGGAGAGAGATGAACTCAGGGCAGATGTGCTCCCTGCTGGAGGGCCCCTGAGCTCTGCACTATTCCCTTGTGCCACATTTCTCAGGAGCCAGCTAAAAGAGAGCTGCTGGAAGAAGATTGGGGTGTCTGTAGCATCCTTGGGAGGATTTGCAGGAATTCTTTTCTGCCTGATGCACTCCTGGAGAGGCAGAAGAAGAAGGTGGAGTGTGTCCTCATTTTCTATTGCTCTGAGGATGGCAGACTGGAATAAATTCTGGGCTCACCATCAGACTGATCATTCAATCCAAACAAAACCAGTTTCCCACTTTTTACTGTAAATTGGCCTATTTTCCCTCATTTTCTCTTCAGTCACCATGGGAGAGAAGGCCAGAGCTCCCAGCAGAAGCCTTCACTTSTGAGACAAAGAGCCTGCACTAGGCTGGGCTTTGTTTTCAGATAACCAACASATCTCCCTCGCAGTGCTCCAGTTCAAAACCATCCACACTGACCAAACTTTGCCCTGCTAAAGGCATTTTTTACCCTACATCCCCTCTCAAACAAAGGTTCAACCCAAGACACCAGAGAAGGGATTTCCACTCATTTTTCTGTTTCTGTGAAGACATGCATAAATTCACTTGAAAGAAAGGTGCATGAAAAATGCCCATAGCTAAACCAGAGAATGGCTGTCGATTTCTGATGGGGCTTTTTCTCCTTTTGTTCATTTTGATATTTTGTTGTCTAATAAATACACAATAGGGAATCTTTGGCTGGATGTGTGCTCTCCTCTGAATGAAATGTTCCTTACTGGAATGCTCTCTCAGGTCACCACTGAGGTGTGAAGCTTCACAAAYGACTCATCTTAGTTATGCAAGTTTGGGGAGGATCTAAAAGTGGCCAAGAAATTGCATAAAGRCAGGACTTTGCAACCTGTGCTAGTTTTCAGCAGGTTTTTCCCAGTCTTTGTTGCAGTCCTCATCAGTTCTTTATCATGAAGGAAGACAGGACTGATCACACCCTCTTGGCAGGTCTAACAGCTTTTGGGAAGTTCATCGAGTTCACGTTCAGGCAAAGCTGCATAATATCAGTAAAAAACAGAAAAAAATATACATCTTACCTCTTTTATTTGTAAATTGAAAGTTTCTCTGACTGTCTCACATTTGAGAATGGAAACATTCTGAAGTGTGGAGATTCAAAAACTTTTCATGTTTGTCAGAATTTATACCCCCAGTCTAATTCTTTCCTCTTCTGCTTCATTCATCCTGAAATTCAGTTTTCTTTACCTGCATCATGTGGGAAACAGTTGCCTGAAATGTTCTGAGAATAAATGGAAAAAAAGCTGAAATAAATACAGGTGACAGAGTAGCTGCTACTTAAAGGTTCTTCCTCTTCAGATGCTACAAACCACCCAAAGGTGCTCRACTGCATTTTTCACCCTTTATTTTTCACGTAGAAAACATGAAAACTTTTCTCTTGAACCAGTCCAAGCCTTCCAGAGTGAAAGCCACTCCTGGCAAGGGGTTCTGAAGTTGGATAAAAAGCCAACACCTATTTTGTGGGTTCCATGCAGCTTTTAATAGAGAAACTATCGTGGTAGCCTGGTGTAAGTGGAATGAAAATGGTTTTATTTCATACAAAAAGGTGGCTTTTATGGTTTTGTTTTTATTTATAATTGATAACCTGGTTGGAGCCTAGGAGGATAAGACCTGGTTCCCATTAACATCAATAACAACAGAAATGCTTCTGAAAATCTGTTTTTTGTTAAAAATCAGGAAAAAAATATCTGTTCTGTGAGGACTATTCTGCTACTATATATTTTTTGACTGCTAATCACTGATATTTTTATTACCTGTACAAACCTAAAAAAAGTGGATGTTTCGAAGTATAGAACATAGAGAAAAATGAGACAGGTGTGGAAAATATCCACCTTATGGATAAGCTTCAAATGTAGGACAGTATTTATTCTTTACCTAAAGGCCTCTAATCAAAACACAATTTCATCCTTATTTGTGTTGGAAATTTTTTAAGCTTATGAATTTTCCTTTCYTTTTTCCTTTTTAGCAGCTTGATTWGTTCTAAATAAATGCATTCCTTTGTCATTAAAATGTTACATCTTAATGCAAAATGCACCATTTATTTCCATGAACTCTTTTCTTCTTTGTTATTTTCTGCTTTGAGAAGATAAACTTTTGGGCCAAGTTCTTCTYTTCTTTCTTGGCTTCAGGCAGAGCACAGCCCTGTGTGTTCAGCTTTTAGGATTCTGAGGAGGTTGTCATCCTCCCACCATGAATTATATCCATGAAGAGCTGGAGTTCCTTTCTTCAGGGGAAAAGCAAATTACATGCCTGTAATTCTTATTCTCTGAAGAAACCTTTAAATACAGATCTTCCCTTATCTTTTCACTCTTACACCAAGGGCTCTCAGTTTATTAGGAAGGCATTTGCACATCCAGAAATGCCCTTTTATCCATTTCATGCCCTCAGTGAGAGTATTCAAAGCCTTTTTTGAATGGTCTCTTTTGAAGAGTGCTCTGTCAGCTGGCTCAGACCCCGAAACCCCAAGATCTGTATTTAATTCTGGTTTTGTAGAGCATTCCAGGTGAGTATTTAATTATMCACATGAGCAGTGGTTTGAGCCATGTGGTTTCCATGAACTTTAGCTAATGATCCCCTTGTGCCCCTCTTCCATGTGCTAACTCACCTCATGTGTCCTTTGGTTTCCTGTGGGATTTGCATTGGACATGTAAGTCTGCTGCCAAAACCAAAGCTCCACAAGGCTGTGGTGACTGCTGAACACTGTCCAAGCCCGAGTGTGTGCTCTGAAATGGAAACAGGGCTCAGCCAGAACAAACCAGCTGGTTGGGCTTTGTGGAGGGAAATTCACTGTGACAATTGCACAGCAGTAACCTAGGATCCCTATTCCAGCTGGCTGTGGTTGGTTATTCCCATAAAAACATGCAGGAAAAGAAACAATGATGGCCAAAGAGAAGATTAGAGGAGAGAAAACATCCATATTATTAAAGATRCAGCCCTACAAATTGGTTTATTCCTAAGATTGACCACAGCAGAAAATGCTAAATTCATTCTAGTGCTTCCCACTTGRAAAATTTAAGAAGGTTTGCACCAAGATTTGTGCTGTTTAAATTGATAAAAATACCACCAATTTACCACTTTCTAGGCTGCGTATCTTCAGCGATCTGGGTTGCACGATCTGGTAACAGTGGGTTACTTCAAACAAGTAGTTGGTGAATTCCTCCCTGGATATTCCTGCTCTTTGTTGTTGTGGTTGTACTGATACAACAGARAGGACATTTTGGGGTGTAGGCATTCGTGGGATTTACTCGTGCCAATCCCTGGCTTTCCCTCTGTACCCAGAGCCTGCTTTTCATGAGGTTCTACGTGCCAAAGGATGCCTTGCAATACTCATCCTCTGTGGTGAGGAATAAAAACTCTCAGGGAGGTGCTCAGGAGGATCTGTCAAACAGGGAATGCAGCAGGCATTCCTGTGTGAAAATAAATAGAAAATTATAATGTTATTTGCTGCAATAGTCAATGCAGTTCCACATTGTTTTCTGGGTGATTTTAAATGCTCTGTATAAAGATAAAACAATACTATTTTTAAACCTCTAGTTATAAATCCCTAACATTCTTTACCACTATGCTAAATTTATATAAACTTACATTACAGAAAAAAGTCAGCTCAAATATTGGAAGAGTTATTTTATCAAACTAGTGTACTGACAACCCTGAGTTTGTAGCAAAATGGAGTCATATTTTGAATATTCAAGTTTTCCTGTTTTGGTTGACTGTCATCCCCATCCCCCTCTGCCAAATTCTAATTGAGTGACTGAATTTTTCTCCCCCTGAAGAGAAATAACAATGTAATATTAATCTCAGTAGGAAAAAGAAAAAGAGTGGAGATTAGTTATATCAAGAATTCCAGTTCATTTTTTTTTACCTCTAAATAAAATGGTTTAAATTTTAAAAGACTTTATTTCAAATCTTCTACTTGTTTAAAGTGATGCAGCTCTACCGCCTCCTACGGAGCTGCCTCATTTTATCCAGACAGAAAATTTGAATCCTTTCTAAAAACATTTAAAWGGGGACACTTAAAAACATTGATTCCGACTGAAGTAAAAGCGTGTGCACGGTTGATTTGTTGTTTTTTTCATGATTATTCCTGTCAGTTATGCAACTGTATCCATACTTTAAGCAACTTGTCTCGTTCTTTCCTCCGTTACAGATCGAAGTAGTCAATACTTTCAAGAGTGGCACTTCCTTTCAGGGGGCTCTCAGGAGACAGTCCTCCGTCACAAGCCAGACCCAGGATGTAACCAATATTTCTAGCCCTAGTCACGTATCGTTATCCAATGCTCTTTCCTCTCCTACCAGCACCTCTGCTGCTGCGGCTGGGCGTGAGTGTGAATTCTTACTGCACCCGACCCTCAGAGATGCCAACTTAGCCCGAGTCGCTTGAGACTCAGCTCCTCTGCCCCTCCCCAGGCTCTGCTCCGTTTCTGAGCTCAAAACCCGGGACATGATTACTTTGTGTACACTAGATACTCCCAGGAGTTGCTCCCTCTCTGTCTCTTTGCTAATTCGCTGTTAGAACAGGAATTCATAGGCATTTTTTATCCATTGTGAGGAGATTTTAATTTTATTTGAGGCTTCTCTATCAGGTTTTCTTAGTCTCACTGATATATTTTCTACTGCTTATAAAATATAAACTTTAAATGATGCTATAGCTTATCAGATAACAGATCATTCCATCAGGAAGACTGTGTGTAACACATCCAGGAAAGATGTACAGGAAGGAGCAAGGAAACAGGGAATCTAATTTATGGTGCCAGGCTAAGGGATTGAACTTTACAGGAAAGGTGAAAGACTTATTTCGATTTATGATATCTTATTTAGATTTATTATCTCTATCCTATTTAGATTTATCTCTAACTTATTTAGGTTTAGATTGATTGTATTTGTCTTACTTAGATATAGATTTGTTATCTCTAAATTCACTGACAGGTAAGCATGGAAGCACGAGGGACCCAGACAAGTTAAAGGATAGTRTTGAAACAACAAAATCAATGTGGTAACAAATTTCTTAGAAGAAACRGATTTCTGAATGCTAAAATCCTGACACATCTTGCTTTTAAATGGAAAATATCTACTGGAGAGGTACTGAAATGAATAAGGAAGGACTGCTTCACTCACAGAAAAATTCCAGTTGTTCAGGAAGATAGTTAGAAATTTAATTTTGGTTTTATATTTTTATTTAWTCAGAACTGTAATTAGCTTATTTTTTTAATTACAGCATTAAAAGAATATTTAAATGTATAGAAGTCAGTTTATAAGCATGTCACATACTTCAGAGGATACTTCCTTTCAGAAGTTTTAGTGAGAAGTTGGCCAAACAGAGATGAAGCTGCTCCTGTCTGCCTGGCCAGCAGAGAGAGGGAAGGCAGGCAGAGATAAAGGATAAAATTCCAGAACTCCTGCAGAAAAAAAGGAAGCTTGACCTTTCCATTCTGGTTGAGTGCCAACCCTTTGGTATTTGCACACCAAGCATTCAGACAGGAATTTGATAGCAGCAATTAAAATCTTATCAAACAGTCACAGAATAATCTCTCATGTATTTGTCCATCAGACAGACCTCTAAAGGGGTTTCGCTTTTTTTTTTTTTTTTTTTTTTTTTTTGGTTGATTGATTAGTTGGTTTTTAGAAAGTGTCTTCATGCAAGAGCAGAGCACCAGAAGTTTTGTTGGATTTAAAGGAGGAACTTCATTTTTGTTAAAGCTAGTGAGGTTCCAACTTTGGTAATTGCTTCTTGTAGATTTTTCTATATTTTCTTATTTTTTTTTCCTTGGGAAGTCTGACCTTAGAACTTTCACCCCAACAGCCCCAGCTATTCCAGGCAGCAGCAAGATCAGGAGATGTGAAGTCATGGAGCTGTGCCAGGTTGCTGAGCCCAGGTTCCCTCGTTCCACAMTGAGCAGGGCACAGAACACCAAAATTCCAAACCAGCCTTTCATCGAGGGAATGATTGCCTGGAATAGAGTTCCTACATTTGAGCAGGAGCCAGGAGCAACTGGTTGTGCTGTGGTAAATGTTTCAATAACATGCTGTGGCCAGCACTGAGGGAGGAAAGATCTAATATAATTTAAAGAGATCATTTATCTTCCTTCTCTCCTCTCCACTGCAGCAAAGCACCAAGAATTGAATAGTCTTGAGTCTTGACAAGGGCCTCACTCGTTTATGGGCTGCAGTTAATTAACAGGAGAAAGCAGAAATTGCTCCAGCCTTTGTCCCCTTTCATTTAGAGAAATGAAGGTCTCCAGAGCTCACTGTGGTTACAGCCACGTTTCTTCAGTAAAATAAAAGCCAGATGATTGATTGGTTAAGCTTCCCAGAGATAAAGATCTCCATGGCAGAGGGCAATCACAGATTGGGATTTTAAAGTGGTTTTTCTGGACTGTTGGTGTTTTATTACCACAGCAGAAAGTCTGTTGGTATTAAATCAGAAATTATAACATTTAGGGAGACTTTTAATTTATTCATATAAGGACACAAACTTATGAATGGCAGTGGAAAAAACCCATCAAATAAAACCCCCATGGTTTTATTTTTAAATGGGGTGTTTGCAGTGGGTTGTTCATCTTCCAGAACCTGGGGAAACCTTTCCTAATCTAAATTTTGTAGAAATGGGGWAAGTTTTTATGAGTTGTTATTTTTTGAGGAAATCCCAGTTGCTCAATGCCCACTTAGGTCTGCTTTTAAGCTCTGTATTTAAAATATATGTGGGCACACAGGACTGGCTTTGTTCCTCTGAGCTGTTCAGAGTGGCTCAAACCCCAGATCATTCCCTTCTTCCTGTAGGGTGGAAGGGAATAATGGGATAAATGTACTTCTGATTTTGAAGCCTTCCCCACTCTCCAGGAATGTTAAAAATATAGGTAAATATATTATGGGGAGTATCAAGGGAAAGCCTTTAGAGTACAGGAAAGAAAACAAGGTCTAGTTCTTTTAACTTGMTCAGCCTGTTGCAACAATTGGGACATTTCAGGTGTCATTTTGGGTGCCCAAAACTGAGAGGGTCTGATATAAAAAAAAATGGGAATCACATCATGCTGTATTGATAAGATATGTAGATCTAATTTAACAGACCATTTATGAAGTTCTTTACTAATTGTATTGCTTTTTAATATGTAGTTCATTGTGAAAGCTCACCAATCTGTGAGATTATCTGCAGGTGTATAATAATATTTTGGATTTTTTTTTTAAATGAATTCTTTTTTTTGGGCAAAATAATGTTTGATTCAAAGCTTAGTGCCTGCTTGAAAAGAAATCTGTGTGTCAAATGTAGCCACTCCTAGAGTAATTTGTGAARCAGGATAGCAAGTTCTTACCTGTAWTTAGCAGCCATTCACAAACATGACCCATTCWGAGTTGTGGAATCCCTTAATTAAAAGCAGTTGTACCAGGGAATATTTAATTCAATACTAAAATTTCCCTAGTTGGCCATCACGGTGTTTTTGCCATTAACAAATTACAAGTTTCTGGATGTCACCATTCATTGATAACAGTGAGATCCATGAGTCCCTTATCTCTTTTGRAAGACATTGCAGCTTTAAATAAACAAAGCAAAAATTTCAGATTAAAACCTGTCAGTTTGTATATTCTACTAAAATTAGGAAATTCATTTAAATGCAAATTAAATATGCATACAGTTAAGCTACAGAAGATGAAAATATGTGAGAGTTAAGATTCTCTGGGGTGATCTGAGGTCTTGTCAGACACAGATTCACACAGACAAACTTCTGTCATTTGAAAACTCAACCACTGCAGAACTCAGAGGTGGGTTCAGCTACAAGCTTTGGTGGATTTGTATTTTATGTGCATTTCTTTCTATCTTTTGTCTTGGGGAAGCAAAATCAGAATCTTGAGGCAGTAGAGCAACTGTTTTACATTTGAAGCTCAGAATTTCTAAACGCAAAAATTATATTGTGTTTAAAATGAAATAYGTGATTAAAGCTTTTACTACCAGAGTTTTTAATCAGGTAGAGGGTGAGAATATCTAACTGTACACAAAGTAAACAAATCTTGATCCTCCTCTGTTTATAACTGGTTCTCAGATGTTGTTAATGTTAGCAATAGGTTACCCCTGCAAAAGAACAGTTTTAAATTTTCCAAGAAAGACACACCTTTAATATTCCTTTGTACTTGCACTTCCTCTTATTCTTATATAGAGTTCCTAAGTTCCTACTCTTCCCAAGTGGAAGCAGCCAGAAACTGCAGGTCCCTGACAAAAACCCATCCTTCCTTTCAGAAATATTGTAATTGTTGAGTTTAGGAAGCATTGGGGAAAAAAACCAACAAAACCAAACCCCAACAAAAGGACACCTCCCAGAGTTCCTTTTCCATGGTTCTGTTGAGATCTGTCACTTTTGTGAGAGGTTTTTAGGAGTGAATATTTAATGGAATCACTTGCAACTTTTTAGTGCATTAACTCCAGCAACAGTGGCCTCAAACGAGCCACTTGTGAGACAGAAAAAAAATTGCCAAATTTATAGCAGCAATTAAAATCTTATCAAACAATCAGAATAATCTCAGAGGTATTGGTCCATAATACAGCTCTCTGAAGGTTTTTTACCTTTTATGTCTGGTTGATTGGTTTTTAAGAAGCGTTTTCATGCAAGAGCAGAGCACAGCACCCTTAAGACTGGATTTGTGCTCTGCTTCACTCATTGGAAAGCCCACAGCCTGCATTCAGGGGCTTCATTTGCATGGCAAGACAACCTTTTCCATCCTCCCTGGAATTAAAGAACAGTTGCCATTTCTGAGCTGTGCCAGCAGTTTGCAGGGAGAGGGGCTGCCYGTTCAGATTAGCTGGGGTGGCACGGGGGCAGGAACTGTCATTTGAAGTGTCACCCAGGGCTCTGCTTTGGACTGGCACAAGGCCAYGAGCATCTGCAGTTGTGTCACACCAACGTAAGACACGCAGCCAGCTCAGCTCCCGTGGCTCTCACAGCTGTCACAGAGAGCATTTTAAAGACACTTTCGTTTAACTGTTTGCAATCTCTTGTGTATGGAGAGCTTTTCTATTTCTTACATATTTAATTTTCTAGAAATGAAATAATTCTGAATGTAGAGCTAAAACTTGAAATAAAATCTTAAGTTTGGATGGAAATTTTTCATGAAGAAAAATGGYAACAATTTTCTTTTAAAGAAATAATTTATTTCCATAAATGTTAAAGCAAAGRTTGCTTCCCAGTATTGATCTACATTCAGATCACAGACCAAGCCCAGGGAGCACTTTCTGCCCAACAAGGTACAACCATCAAAGGAGGAAATGAAACAAGCAGAACTTAAATCAAATCCACAGCTAAAATTATGCTTATAAAAGTTGCACCATTGAACCAGAGGCAGGGGTTCCATCCTAAAGCATAGGAGTTCCCACTGGTTGTCACTAAGGTTTGACAAAACCCTGCTGGGTATGCAAAAAATCAAAATCAATGAACTTCAAAATCAATCTTGTCCCTGAAGGATAATTAAGTAGGTTTAGAGCCTAAATTTAAACTCAAGTCCTCAAGTAGAGATGTGCTGTGGCAAGAAGGGTTAGATCCTAAAACACAAACACGTTYGTTTAAAGGGTTGTGTGATTTATTTAAGCTGGATACAAAAATGTCCAGCTCCATAATTTTGCAGCAATCCTGCTGTGGAAAGGGGAAGCCCTGCATATAGCTCTSCTCTTTTACTGTCAAACACAGAGGAATTCAGCCCTGTGAGCCCCTTGTGCAATGGGAATCAGGCCTGTGTGGGTGCTCTGCTTTCCTTGCTGCCTGTGCTTTGACTTCTCAGCAGCACTTGCAGGATTTGCTGCAACTTTATGTGGAAACAGAGATAATGTTTTGCATCTGTTTCACTTATTAAAGAAGAACACTAGAAATTGGAATTTTTTTTTAAACTTTCTATTTGAATTTGCTCAACTTCTGCATCCTACTCTCCAGAACATACAAGGCACAACATGTACAGGTGACTCCAACACATGCAGCATCTCCTGTGGAGACCTACTTTTTCTGATTTACTCACCTAAAACTGGGAGGCTTCAAAGAGAAACAAATAGCAACATACTGAARGTGTTTTCTATTTCAAAGCTTTACATATGCTATAGTCCTTGACCAAACTCCTTGACCTCTGTACAGCTTTAGTTTCGATCTAGAATAGTCTCACTTACACCTAAGAGTTGGCATCTCTTTGCAAAATTGACCTCTTGTTTACAATTTTATACTAATCACCTTACTGATCTTTCAGTATTGAATTTATTTGCTGTTGCAGTGCCCTACTCTCTACTGTCTGAATATTAAATGTGTTTGTTTTCCCAGAGGGCTAGAGAACATTGGACAAAAGGGTTCAGCAGGAGAGAGTGAAATAAAAAGAGGTTGTGAGTCTTTAACCTTGAGCCTGAAATAAATGTGAACCAAACTCCAGATACTTGGCTTAGATGAAGCCAGGTAAACATTCGAGTATAAGCCCACGCACTACCAACCAGAACACAGCTGTTGGTGCTTACCAGGCTTTGGATATTTTGCCTAGATTGTTGTACTTAGGACTGACATTCTGCATTATCATCTTTTTCTTCTGATGGGAAAAAATTTGTAGTATCTAAAATTCTATTTCTTTTTTTTTTTTTTTTTTTTTTTTTTTTTTTTTTTTTTTTTCTTGCCTGATGCAGTATAATAAATCTGACTTTCAAGGTGGGATGAAGCTGAAGAGTTTTTTTCTGTTACAGCTCCAGAGAAGAAAGAAGTGGAAACTTATAGCAATGTCAAAAATGTCCTGAAGTGTTGTCCCCGCAGTCTTTTGTTAAAAGCAGTTCATTTTTTTCTGTTGTCTCCATTCCTGTGAGAAAAGGGAGCTGTATCTCACTGTTTGTCTTCCCTTGGCATTGTCAGTCTCATAAAGAAACACCATTACATGAACTCTACATAGTTCATACTAAACCAACACTTCCCAGGTTCTATCCATCACGGATGTCCCTGCTTTTCCATGCTTTTACAGCCATAACAACATCCCAAGTTCATCTGCTTGATTTGATCTTCCAAAAAAATCCCTGGGTGGGCTTTGTTTCAGCAGAGCCCCTAAACATTTTTATACCAGATATTACTTCAAATCTTGAACTTAGGCATGTATTAAAAGAATTTGTTGCTGTTGAGCCATGTAACTCTGGGTAAATAATATTTTCAAATATTGGAATTGGATCAGCTATAATAGGTAGATTAAATATTGTAGCATTATGGTAGAGAAAATAAAATGCCACCTTTATATGCAAAAAACCCTCTGCCTTTGTTTCCAGTCAGTTTTGTCCCTGTAAGGAATAATTTAGTACATTGGGGGACAGACTTTGAATGATATTTTTGAATTTTATTGTAATGCAGAAATTTTGTCACTGAATGAGTTGTGACTCTAAAAATTTTTTTTTCCTTCTGGATACCAAGCTAAGTATGCAAAATTTTCAGCTGAGGAGGGGTTTCYCTCTTAAGTGAAAAACGAATGGAAGACAAATATACATCTCTGTAGAGAAATTTTAAGTAAAGATGTAGGTTTCTACAGCTCCCTTGTGAAGAAAACTCTTTAGAAATCTAATTTTATTTATTCTCAGCTTTAGGGACTTGCCCGATTTGGCCTTTACATTTCCATTGCCTTCRGAGGATGAACTACCTTAGGTATCAGCAGAGCTAAACCAGTTCTAAGTTCATTTTCCAGTACAAACCCATAAGTAGAAGCCATTGTAGAAACATCTAAATGTTCCTGGAAGACCCAAACAGGCCAGACCAAACTTTTGCCCCATACCTTCAGCCAAAGTGAGAGACTGCAGTTCTCTCTTCAGACCACGAAGCCAAAAGTTATCATTGCAATGTTTCCCTGCAATGGCTGGTTCATTAATTCAAGCAGCCTCTGCAGAGCCCCAAATCCAGGTCATGGCAGGCACATTTGCAGAGCTGCCTGTCAAACACAACTGGAATCTGTACTTTTCCCTGGATTGGCTGGAGGCTTGGAATTAAATCCAAATGAGATGCCAAATGTTGGTATTAAAGCAATAGAGCTGCTTTCAGTGCTGGGGGATGTGAAGCTCACAAATTGAGATCAGTTCCTTTCTTGCTAAACCACAGAGATTTCAGTACAGTTTGTGTGACGAGGAAAAGCTTTCCTTTCACTGAATTCTGCTGGATCTGTTCAGGATAATATCAAATCCTTTTATTTAAATAAAAATTTGCTTTCACTAAGAAGAATCCAGCTGACAGATAGAACCTCTGTCTATCCAATAAGAAGTGGCTGTTTTCAAGATCATGGAATTATCCTGATTATCTTGTTGATAAGCCCCAGCGTTCAGCTGCAGCTGAAGAGGTGACTGGTATTTGTGTACAGACAGCAGAAATAATGGGGAGATTTGCAGAAATGTCACCTCATCAGCCCACACTATAAAGTAACCCCGTTACAAAAAGTTTCCTGGTTTCAAATAGAACAATATGGAAATATGCTTTTAAGGCTGCTTCAACAATCATACAATTTTTTTCATCATTCAGACTAATTACCCTACACTTTCAAATGCAAGCTAGAACGGCATAGACAATGCAGGAATTAGTTTGTCCCCTTGTCTGTCTCTAGCAGTGCAAGTGAATCTCTTACCCCRTGCTGTTGATTGTACAGAGCCTTCATACAGCTCGGCACAACTCAGAGATTCAGCTTTCATAAGCCCCTGTTTTTTAACTCCAGGAGCTCTCTTAGGTACACTGTGTGACTGTAGTAGGTAAAASTGATGCAAACAACTGATGCAAAATGTATTTGTTTGTTTTATCGTGCAAGACAATCTTCCCTCTTGCACTACTGGCAACCTAAAATGTTCTCACACCCCACGATGTGGCTAAGCCCTCCTGTACAACTCCAATCCTCTTWCTTGGAGCACAAGCAGTCACATGAACTACTTTTTGTACTGTGCCCTGCTGTTACCAAATGTATGTGTGAAGGGAAGGAAGGGAGAGAATTTGGGCTGACCCCAGGATCTGAAGATGGCTGGACTTCAGCTGTTAAGGTTTTCAAAAGATGATGGATATCCAAATTGAGAGAGCATAAACAAGGACCGAGTTCAAAGAGAAAAACAAAAAAAACAGCCAGCCTCTTCCTCAAATGTGCTGAAATTCTGTCCAACTTGGCCAGCTCCAAGCACAGGATCAGCTGGATCCTACAGCTGGAGCACTGTGGCCTCGTGCCATTACTGAAGTGCACTCTGCCGAGGAAAAGAGGAATTAAAGCTTTACAAATTAGTGGTGTATCAGGCCACYCAACAATGTGCAGCATATTTACATGTAAAAAGATCCACATGCCAACCACCAAACCATCTCAAATGTGTGTGGAGAAGCTTTCACAGTACCTGCTTGCACCTTTTCTGCCTCTGCCTGTGTTTTAGTCTCCCCCCTGAGAAATGCTCAAGGGTTGCTCATGGACTACATGGAAGTAGAGGGWTAGAACTCATACTTAGTCATGAAACATTTGCCAACAGATCACGTTTTGCCATTCTGTTTTTTCCACTCTGCCCCTCCACCCCCTTCCAAAAAGTTCTGTTTTTTTCAGCAGTAACCCAGCACAACCCTTCCCTTCTTTTGAGAACTGGTAGGTCCCTGGGACGTAGAGAGCATCCCTCCCTTTGCCCGCCCACAGAGGACGTAGCATCTCTGCTCGTTGCTCTCTTTTCCTACTGGGAAAGCCGTGGGCACCATCCCTGAGAGTCGCTGGGCTGAGTCTTGAGTTGATTTTCACCTCTGTTCTTACTGCCAGGTGGTTCCTGGCATTAGATGGCCCCTGGCACAGGTCCCTGACCTACTTTAAAGACTGCATATATGGCATAAACCGTGTGGCTTTCAGCATTTAACTGCACAACTGAGACACCAAATGAAAACAGCTTGTTGTTAACAATGGGACTCAATTCAACCCAACAATCAATACATTATTTTATTACATGTTCTTCTATTTATTAACAAGCTAAATGGCTAGAACAGTGGGTCTATACTCGAGTGTTTACCTCACATCTGCATGAAGGACAAATAAAAGTTGGTTCGACGATACTATGTTCACATTATCCAGGCTTCCAAGTGTAGTTGTTGTGTGCAAGTTATCTCTGTTCATGTGGTAACTGTGATTTTTTTTTTTTTTCCCCTGTGGTAGCATGATTACGCTTAGTACTTTGTCTGCTTGGCTTTTTGTGCTCTTGGCTGCATCCATKTAGATTTTGCTTTAAAACATTGATATTCTAGTTTTTACACTTGGCTCCTGTGTGTGTCCCATACGTTCCCATCCAACCGTGTCCGTGTTCCGTGCTTTTCTGTTTGTGAAGTGTGATATGTTATGTGTAATGGTTCTTTTTTTAACAACAATACAAAAGAGACTTTTTTAATTAAAAAAAAAGCCTTTCTACTTACTCACTGCCAAAAAACTATCAACATGCATGGTTTGACATTTGCATTACAATTAACATGGCTTGTCTTTTACTAGGGATGTACCACACGAGTGGACCTTGGCTTTCTTTAACCACTCCTCCCCATCAGTTCTTTGATGGCTTTAAACCTTGATTTATTTTAATATTGCAGTTGGTACAGACATTCAAAATGCACATAACTGAGCCACTCGTTTATGCATATAACATCCAGAGACTTTGGACTCCAGCTGCCTGCACTGCCCTAACCATGTGCTACATTTTTCACCAAGTGTTCTCTGCCCCGCTGCTGCCCTGGGGAGGTGCCCTCTGACAGCCCTTTCCTTTTCTCCCCCCAGATCCGCGTCGTGAAGGCATTCCGTAGCTCTCTCTATGAAGGTTTAGAAAAACCAGAATCTAGAACCTCTATTCACAACTTTATGACTCATCCTGAATTTAGGATAGAAGATTCCCAGCCCCACATCCCACTCATTGATGACACAGACCTAGAAGAAGACCCTGCTCTCAAGAAAAACTCGAGTCCACCGTCCTCGCTGAACAAGAACAACAGTGCTATCGACAGTGGAATCAATCTTACAACTGATACAAGTAAATCAGCTACCTCTTCTAGTCCAGGAAGCCCAATACATAGCCTGGAGACATCACTTTAGCTGAAAAGGTCACTGCAAAAAAAAAAAAAAAAGGTATAAAAGTTAAAATAAAATAAAATAAGAAACCCCACAGCAACCGAGATATATAAATATATATATTAAAAACATTGCTGGCTGAAAAGCTGTTTGAACTCTTATTCACTCTGAGACAAGTGAATGAATTGTTGATCACAATGGTTTTGGGGAAAGAATGAATGGCTGATTTACATAACCCCCCCTCCGTTCCCTTTCAGAAAAACAAAAACAAAAAAAAATCCTCCTGCATGAATGTACTGTACACTGCTGGCCCTTCTTTCTCTCTTTTTGTTTGTTTTTATTTCCTTTTTGGTTTTGTTTTTTTTCCTCCTTAAGCAGGAACTGCAGAGGACTTCTTTCTGAGGCTATTTATCCAATTCACTGGTCTGTGAGTTTTTTGAAATGCTTGTGTGGCATGGACTCAATTGTATAGATTAATTTAAATAACTTTTTTGAAGTTGCAAAGCTTAACTTGCACAGTAGATTTGCACCAGTTGGACAGAGGAACTTAAACATTTATGAGACTATATATAGAGATATATACATATAAGTATATAGATAATTAATTATATATATGTATATATCTATCTATATATATATAGTTATATATATATAAAGTTTCTTTGTTGGCATGTTGCCTTGTTTCTGCTCAAATTGCTCTGACTATTTTAACTTATTTATGTCCTAAAAAAGAATGTAATTTGTTTACAAACCTGTAGATAATATCCTTAACTATTTGTAGGGTTAAGAAAGCACTTCCTGCCGAAGTAGTATAAAAATGGCTCAGCTCAGCTCATTGAAAATGTCTGTACTCTCGCACCCTGGATATTTTATTACAACCGTGCTCTGATTTCTGCCTGATTTTTTTTTTTGTTTGTTTTTTGTTTTTTGGGTTTTTTTTTTTTTTTTTTTTTTTTTTTTTTTTTTTTTTTTTTTTTTTTTTTTTTTTGTTAATAATGTAGATACTGCTAGTAAATAACAAAAGAAGCCAAAATATAACACATTGGATGTAGCATTGTGATCCTATATACAGGGAGGTAAACCAGGCTTCCTTTGTTTCAAATAAAAATCAAAATGATCAGGTTCTCTCCTTTTTTATTTTTTCCTTCCCTCTGATAATCTTCTTGGACTCGTTTTGGTGCAACATACAATAATGGAGGCTATTTCATTCTTTAGACATATGGCAATGGCTTCTCAAACTATTTTTAGAGAGATATTAAATTAGTTTATAATTTAAAATAAGTTATATTTGCTTTGTCTATACGGAGATAAAACAAATGTTACAATCTTGTGATATACTGTGTTAATCCTTTTCAATTAGTAATTTAGGCATTTAGTTCCTTATTATTTGCAAAGTATGGGCTGTTGGCATTTTGGATGAAAATCACTGTAGGTTGTTGCTTTGATTATTTTTTTAAGAAAAATATAATTTCTGCACTATTAGGACTGAATGAATCTTTATTAATTGTGTATTGAGACGTGCTTTGTGTGATTTTTTTTTTAAACAAGCTTGTGTTCATGTAGTAACACAGTAAAATGTTATTTTACCTTGAGCTTTCTACCAAGAAAGCTGCTTTGAAAACCTGCAGTATGGAAGGTGAAAAACTATTTTTCAAGATGGTAACAGCCCTAAAAACTTTAAAATTATGAGCTTATACAATTGCTATGTCAACCACTTGAATGCTAAGCACTTTGTGGATCACAGATTTTTCATAAATAATTTTTGTATTTAATATAAAGTTTGCTTGGAGACTTTTCAGCATATGATTTTTTCCATAACTGTACAGTGCAAAAGACATTTTGAATTACACAATTGATTATGCCAGGCGTGTTGGAACAAAACACCCTCAAACCATCTCGGTAAATTGAGTTGTTAAGGTGTTTCTGGTTGTCTTAAAGTTGGCTCAATAAAGTGGTGCATCTCTGCAGTCACAGCAACTAAACCAAGCCAGAACTCTCCAAACCAAGCTTAGACTCATGGCCAAACCGCAGCCTGAACTCAGATGTTTGCAGGGTGCATCAGGACTCTCAGCCAGGTAAAGCTCTAAGCAGCTTCCCTTGCCAGCTGCCGGACTTTGGGGCGGGAGCCCCGGTGGTTTTGGCTCCCCCGTAGCTGTGGGGTCCCAGCTGTCCCCAGCAGGTGTGTCCAGGTCCCTGCTGGGCTGCCAGTGGCCCTTGGGAGCTGGCCGGAGTGGCAGGACCCCGTAGCTGTGTTAGCTGACTCCCCGCAGCCGAGTGTGGGAGCTCAGTAGGATCGTGGGCTCTGTAAATACGGTCATTTCCCTTCCTACACCGCCGACTGGCTTTCATGGCCTACTTGGGATCTCTGGGCAGAAGACAAAAGTGTTATCTATTTACAGGGAAGCCTCTAGCTTTGGACTCGAACATCTACAGAAGCTATTAATACTGGAACAGTTTCTTTTCAGCATCTTAACACACTGACTGTTTGCCTTTTTGTTTTCAAACACTCTTCATATTTTTTTCTTGGTTTCATGTTTGGTTTTTTTTTTTTAATTTTTCCCGTAGGAGTACCCCTCCCTAAGGTACCATTCGCAGACTTGAAAACTGTTAAGAAAATGAACACTGCATTCTGTGTATATATAGTAAAACATATATAAACTGAGATGCATAGAAAACTTGGGCTTTTGTGAGCAGAGACTGTGCTTTATGTATATGATAAATGATAGACTTTTTTTTTTTTTAAAGCAGAATAGCTATGACCTTTCAACTACAAGTCGTGCATCACAATTCCTTTCTTTTATTGCTTGACCTCTCTGTGATGGGAACAATGGATCAAAAACCAAAATGATCAGTTTGTTAAAATTCCCTGCAATATATAAATGCTCGCTCTCTACGTACTGTACTTAGCAGCATGAGATTTGTGGACAACAATACAGTGGTACATTGGCAATCCATCCCACTAGGGGTTATTAATATATGTTCATTCATCTGTTTTTATGAATTTTTTTATCTAGACAATAATTGTAAATAAAGAACTTACTCTGTCTGTTCATTTAATACTATGCAAAAGGTTATGCTTTCTATTGTTATTCTTATTCCTACAGTGTGATGCTGGAATGTTTGTGGTTTCAAAAAAAAAAACAAACAAAAAGACAAAAGTAAGTAAAATATGTGATGTAAATTATTTTATAGTTTGAAACAAAATGATAAAGTTTTACTCTTGCTGCTTTCTGTCTAATAGATCTCTCTTGGCAGGAGCACAAGTGGAAAATTTAAAGAAATAAATTCACAAAGCAGCATGAACAATAACGGTCTGAATGTAACAGCTTTCTTTATTCTCACCTGAAGTTGCTAGAACCAGCTCTGGATTCCCACTGGGATATTTTAATGTGCAGGTGGATGTAAATCTTCTGGATTGGCAGTGAGGCCCCTGCTCCCCAGGCAGAGCTTTGSTTTCCCTGCCCCAGGGGCTGAGGCAGCCCCCAGGGCTTTAATTCCTGCCTGCCTGGGCCAGGAAATGTGGAGGTGGGAACAGCTCCTGGGAATGCTGCAGGGAAATCGGCTGGAATGAGTGTGCAGAAAATGATGAAATGAATTTGCTTAGGGAACAATGAGTTTGATCTTGGCCCCGAGACCAACAGCTCTCTGAGGCTTTTCCTGTCATTGATGACAGCTCTATATTTACATTGATTTTTTTCAATTCTTTCTCCCTCTGTCATGATCAGAAAAATAACCTTTGAAACTTTCTAGAGCTGGGGAGTTCAGCCCAGGATTTGTCCTGCCACTTAACACTTAGAGAAAAATGGGGGAATTCTCATCCCAGTGCTCATTCCTCACTGCAGAAGTTCCTTCCTTTGTTTTTTTTTTTTTCAGCTTAGATTGATGTAGTTGTTCMTCAGCTGCAGTGCAGCTGTGCTCACACAATATTGCTGCATTAGCAACAGCAAGGYTTAGGAGCTGGCCAAATAGGCCAGGTATGAGGTGAGTGGCTGTCAGATAATCTCATTTGTAAAGGTAAAAGGCTTCAAATTATAGATTTTCCTGTCTTCTAACCTATATTTCAGGCTTTTATTCACAATTCTCTATGACAAGTGATATTTGATAGCAGCTAAAATGAAATAGTGCTACACTGTGAAGAACGTTACCAACAAATAAAAATGTACTCAACACAGTCAATTCACCAAAACCTCTAGAGAAAACAATTATTTAGACAGCAGATTTCTTGTATTAATGAAGCTTTGCAGCTACTTTGGAATGAAACTGGTTTCTGCTTTGACTGTGGGAGCTCAGTGTMGGTAATAATCAGGAAACATTTTTCTTTTAATTCTCTGTCCCTCATTTACCTCCTCCTTACACACGAATTTATTTACAGCCTTAGTCCAAGTGCTTTTGGCAGGACTCYTCCTCTCTGCAAATAAAATACCTGTGAGGAGGTGTTAGTAAGGAAGAGGACTGGCACGGTCCACTGTGCTTGAGGCACTCTGGGACTGTTGGAGMCTCCGAGATGTATTTTAGGAGCTGCATCTTTTCAGGAATTAGTGAAGTGCTTTTGAGCAGGGGATGGATGTGAGCTGGAGATGAAAACTGRGAAGAATAGCAAGAATTAAATTCCCCACATCACTAAATTCCTGTTCTTTGTATCAAACTCAGGCTTCAGAAAGGCACACAATATTTGAAGTTACTGATATCTTGATAGGAATGCCAGAAGTTTTTAGCTGTTCTATGCTAAGACCATGCGGGTAACCATTACAACCTGTGCAGGAAAACCAGGTGCTGATTTGCTGTGAGGTGCTGTACTGATACAGAAGGGGAAAAACGGTGCATAAACAGTGGATGGAGGAGAGGCAAAAAGGGGAAATGAGGGAGAAAGAGGCCGAAAATGCAGGTGCATTTATAGTTTGCTATATACTGCAATGGAGCTGTAATTGCTTGTTACTGGTTGATGTGGCATTGGGTTCCAGTCCAAGGGTACTCAGAGGATTCCCTGTCTCAAGGCCTTTTCCAGTGAAATCCACATTTATGAATAGGCTGAGAGTCCCAAACCAGCTGGAAGCAGGTGACCTCCAGCATCCCTGTGCCACTGAATCCCTGCTGCTGTGCCATGGCACGAGGAGTGCCACCAGCTGAGGTGTCACCAGCTATGGTGTCACCAGTTATGGTGCTGGCTCTTCCCTGTAGCAGTTTGCAGCACAGGGGAAGGAGCAGGGCTCAACTCTTCCCACTTCCTCTCACTATTCCAGCATTGTTAGAGGTGCTTTTGAGGAACCACAAAAGGTAAGCAGTGGATATTTCCCATTTGTGTTTGTATTCCTGCAGCAGTGTGAGACACTGACAGAATGGAAAATAATAATAATAATAATAATAATAATAATAATAATAATAATAATAATAATAATAATAATAATAATAATGAAGTACATAATAAAATGTATTCCTGCCTCAGATCTGGACAAGGCCCCATGTGTGCATCACCCTGGGCTATGAACTACAAATCACTATTTCTCATTTTATGAAATCCATGTAGGGAATTCTYGGGTTGGATCACCAGCACACTCATATAGGAGGTACTGGAAAAAATAGGGAAGGGTCTGATTCTGTTTTTCTTTTTACAAGCAGGTTTTAACAGGCACATTATGATCTAACCTGATGGAAACTGCAGGGAAGTATGAATAAACATTTATTAAACAGGGCAGACTGCTGAAAAACACAAACCAAAGGAAATATTTACAACATTTTCTCCCATATGTTCAAATAAACGGATTTTCTGTGTATCTGGGAGCCCATGTTTGCCTGGTACCAATGGAGGTATTAAATTCCAAGTAGGGCAATGTGCTTCACTTTTCTCTCTGATGGATTTGTTTGCTTTTCCAGCAAATTACAAAGCACCTCCCTCTACCCCTTGTGTGTGGGCATTTAAGAATCTCTAGGAGTTGAKCTGGTATAAAATCAGCATAGCTGGTGCACAGCAAACAGCTTTTACAGGATTATGAGAATAAAAACCAAGTTATGCAGCTTTCTTAGAAAAGCTTCACAGAGCATTTATGGCACTTGCTAAAGATGGCCCTGTATCCCAGAATCCCAGAATGCCAGGGTTGGAAGGGACCTCTGGAAATCACCCAGTGCCAACCCCCCACAAAAGCAGGGTCCCATGGAGCAGGTGACACAGGAACAGACCCAGGTGGGTTTGGAATGTCYCCAGAGGTGATATATGGATTTATAGAGCCTCCTAATTCTTGCATCAGTGAGTTATTTGACATTATTTCAGATTCAAGTTTCAAAAGAGGCATTTAAAATTATTTTTAAAAATTTTTCAAGAAAATATAATAAGCATTGTGGGATGAGAAATCACAGGAATGAGTTACTAATGCTTTCTTGGCATAGCATGTCAGTTGGGAAAGCTGTGTTATGCTTCTTTGCATATGGATAGTTAATTACAATTTTTAATTTGATACAGGTTTGGAATAATCTTCTAGAAGACAAATATTACAAGAGTTTAGAGCATGTCACTGTGCACATAAGTAGTGCTCTGTGGGAAGGAAGGGAATCAAAGARAAACCTTTCTATCCTAAATGCACATGCTAAACACCCAGCACTACTGCATGGCCCTGTGACAACCTTGCTGTTCCACCAAAAAGCACCGTGGCTGGGAAAAGCACTGGAGTTGCTGGTCTGGAGCAGGCTGGTTTCCCATTTGTTTGTTTGTTTGTTTGTTTGTGATGTTGCTGGGTGATTTCAGTCCCATTCTCTCCCGTTCCAGGCCTGGTCTGACCAGATGGTTTGGTGGGGGGTGGTGCCTGGGCAGCTGAGCAGGGAATCAAGGCATAATTATTTCAGAGTAAAATGACTGTTCTACYGAGCCTCCAAAAACAGGGAATTGAACAGATGCCTCTAGAGCTCCCCACCCCCAAGAGAGCACTCCTGACTGCCTTTCTGTCTTGCCACCCATCAGAGAGAATTATGGCTTCAGAGGCAAAACTGCAGAGTCAMAAACATCTGCTGGGTGGCTGCTGCAGAGCAGGAGCAGCTCCTGCCAGGCAGATGCTCACATGTGACAAAACCTCAGCTCACTTCCCAAGGAAGGGACAGTCTTGCTGACAGAACGAGCCAGGCTGAGCCCTGGCTGCACCTTGGGAAGCTGCTTCTGCTGCCATATGGACCTTTCTGGAGGGGTTTAATCTACCATCAAGAATTAAAGTCACTTCTAGTTGGTTTTATTATCCTGTTTTCTGTGCTTGGGAGGGATTTGGATGGTTTCAGTATTTCTCTATTGCATTTTCTGTGCTATTTTCTGTAAGCCTGAGGTGATAAACRTGGTCCTAGTGAAATATGCCTCCTTACTACTTTCCTTGTATTAAAGTCAGCAGCCTCCTGTACCCCATGACTCCTGGGTATAAATTGTATTTGCACTGGATGAGAAAACACAGAGAAAACCCACTTTGGCTGAGCACGCTGCAGGGATGATTCAATTGCCTTTCTTTCCATTTTCATGTATCAGGACAGAAGCACTCCCCAATAATGCCAAAGCATTTTGTCTCCTCAGTGTTCCTGCCTGGCTGATGCTGCCAGGACATTTTGTTCCTGAAAATCTGGAGGCTGATCTATGATCTGGCAGAGCATCCTTATGCTAATGGTGAGGCAGGTGGAAAGCTGCCATCCCTCCAAAGAGCAGACACTAAAAATAATGCCTGATGCAGCCCTGAATTACCTCACATCACAGGAATACTTTGCTACCTATAATCAATAATTAATTAAATTTCTTTATCGGTGCAGAACCTCTACAGTCTCACCATACTGCAGTGTTTGGTTCTATCATTGAACCCTGAAATGGGACAAAGCTGCAGCCACAATTTGAGTTTCCTTTCTTCAGTAATTCACATTATGCACACAATATATTTTACAATCCATGTATTTAGTAAAAAAAAAAAAAAAAAAAAAAAAAAAGGAACATTCTTTATGTTCCCCGGCAATCTGAGATTTGGTAGTTCCACAGAACATCATTCCAAAAATGCAATCAAATTGGGAAGAAATCTGAATGGTTTTAGAAAATAACTACTGGTCACTGAATTATCCTGGGCTCAGAAAACACCTACTTGTGATGTCAAAACTTTGCAGGCAATATTGGAAAGGAGAAGAGAAGAAATCTTGTCTTTTATATGGTAGAACTTCTAAAAGAACTGCGTTTGCTCCCAAAGTTGCCACTAAATGGTGTGAGAATGGCAGAAAAGTCAGAATACTGAAACACTGATCAAGGTAATTTTAASACAAGAAAAAGTCCATTTTAAAAAGAAAAACGTAGGTAACACCTTTCAATTATTTTTTCAATTTTAGAGTAGCTGAAGCTCAGTTCCAGGCTAAGCCAAAAATCACAAGTGTTTGAAATCATGTGGCAAGGGGATTACTGGCAAACAAAGGAAACAGTAGGTGCCAGAAGGAAATCTTTGAAAGGTACCCAGAACCTCTAACCTATGTAAGCAATTAATGCAGTCAAACCTCTGAGCTTCACCTTTTCTGCCACTAACTATGACAGATGTATCTAATTTGCATCTCTAACCAGCATCAAACCGTGGAAATTAAAGGTCAGGCTGAGTAGCTGTAGGAGGGGAGGGTTCCGAGGAAGGGAAGCTCTGCCCTGGGGTGGTTTTGGGGAGGGGACAAACCTGAACAGCTCCCGGTGGTTTGCTGGCAAGGTGAAGTGAAGGAGCAGCTGGGGGAGGGAGGGAACAATGCTTTATTTCTTGGGAAGCTCGGGGGAGTAACTCTTCTTTTCAGCTGCTGTGTCCTGCAGGGTTGTTTTGATCTGTAGGGTTGGGGGAGAACAATGTCCTTCTGAAGGACTGAGGATTGTCTGCTGCATCCTCCATCCTCCCCTGCTTTGATTTACAACCTGGCACATCCTTGCTCTTTTTCTTTGACTTTATTCTGCTGTTTGCCATTAGAGACTGTCAGAAACTTCCTGGTAAGATCTGAGCTTTTATGGGGGAGAATAGTACAGCAAAGCATTCCTGAGGGAATCCTGCTCTTCTCTCATCCCAAGATTGTGACTACCTTAGCAATGAGAGGTGTTTGCAACTTGGTAGTCTGGATCCTCCAACATTATTTCAGATCTTTGGAATATTATTCAGTTGTTGATGTTGTTTTTAATTCTAATCTGCTGGTTTGAAATTGCACTAGAGTCTGAGAATTGAAATAATTTCCATAAATAATGAAAAAWTGCAGCATCTCAAAGTTAAGGCATTGTTCTGTAGCTTTTGAAATCTCAGTTATTTCAAATCTTTACTTCACATTTCAACTGACAGAGCTCAGATATCTTTGATTTCAGTAGCCACTCCTTCCTGGCTGTGAGTTCAGCCAAGATTTCCCGTTTCTCATCCCTAATTTCCCATCACAGCCCAGGCTTTTTGGATATTGTACAATGGAAGGAAGGCCAGGAAAGGCTGCACAGGAATATGGGYTTGTACTTTAATTTTGTAGTGGTTTGGTGTTTTAGGATATCTCCACTGATCTGGAAGCACGGAGTACCTCAGGGTGGGAAGCCATGTGCAGTGATTGCAAACAATCCTGGCAAGGCATTAATTAATGTTAATGATTTGTTGCCCCCTAAATAGGGAGGCAGAATTCAGATAGGAATTGCTTATGGTGGAAATCARTATCAGAATTCTAAGATTCTTCTGAGACATCTTAAAATCCCCTGAAAAACTGATCTCCTTCAGGCTCTTATTGCTCATTTGTGCTTAATCTGCSTGTCAATGACAATGTACATGGTAGATTTTGGTATTGATATGAAATGCTTAAAAATCTGTTCATGCAGAGCAAGAGCAGTGATGTGTTGRTTTAGCTTTGAGGGAGGTTTTGAGTGGTTGTATTCTTTTGGCTTTTTTAAATTTTTTTTTAAGACTCTGTTCATAGTGGATTTCTCATTGCAGTGATAATTTTTAATTGCAATCTGTTGCCTTCTTATTTCTTGGAATAACTTCTGTCAGGTTTTTCAATGTGTTCTTCAGACTATAATAGTGAAACAAAGAAAGTATGMGACTCACTTTTATGTGCTTCTTGTAGCATTAAAGACTGAGATGATGCTGTAGAATGCAACAAATCACTGCCACAAGATTTATATGTTTTGGATTCAGATGCAGGGAAATGCCAGGAACAGGTTTCTGAATGAAAAATAGCTGATTTCCAGCCAGAGTACACAGATGTGCTTTTTGATATGGAAAGCTGAACAAGAAATAAATAGCAATGTTCCATTTCCAGAAACGATGGTGATCTGTGCTTGTCCTGACAATCTCTGACAAACCCTCCGAGGCTTTGGACTGGAAAAACTGATCTTGTACATGAGCAGTGTGAACAGAGGCTCGTAAAGCTGTCAGCTTTGTGGGATGGCCATTAACCTTCATGGCACATCTACACAGAGCCACATTTGCTGCACAGGGATGGCAGGAGGGGCACTGGGCAGAATGTGAATTAGAGCAGGATCCTGCAGCCTCTTGCTCTCCCAAGGTTTGGATTGCTTTAGTTTCTAACGTCACAGAGAGRCTGAGCTCTGCATCTGAGAGTCACAGGAGGGAAACATTTCTGCTGCAGTGCAAGAGCACTGCCAGAGCGATGGAATTTTAAACAGCATGAGCTGCTTTGGTTTTAAATGCTCTACAGCGCTGGGTGCTGCAGGGTCTGTGTGTGTGAGGAGCACTCTGGTGAATCCCTGACTGGGATCATGCTGCAGGTGCAGCCTCAGACAGGGCATTGTCACCATGTCCATGCTCCAGGCTGGGAGAAACGCCACTTCCTTCCAAGGGRAGCTGCCCCTCCCTTCAAACGGGGAAATGCTCCTTCAAATGGAGCTGAAGGCAAAAATGAGACATTCCAGGTTGGAAAAACGTGTTATGAATAACAAGGGAGGGCAGGAGTGTGAAATCAGGGGGGTTCCAATTCTCCATGGCTCAGCCCATATTGCACAGCTCTGCTCACAGTKTCACCAAAGTGCCACCATCTGTGCSACCCTCTGAGGGGTTAATGAACACCCTGACATCCCATTCCTGCTCCTTCCACCACATCAGCACTTCTCTGTGGAGAAGGAGCAATGTACACATTATCTAAACCTCATTTCCAAACAGAATTTTTCTTTCTCTGGAATAGAAATGGTGTTCATTCACCCAGCCTTGTACCCTCAGTGCAGATTAAAACACAGCAATAAAAGACCTATGACATTAGAACTGAATCTCATTAAGGCCATTTTGTGCACTCCACACCACAAAAAGAGCAGATTATCACTTGAAACACTCTCTCTTCAAGCTTCAATAATTCCCAKAAAACTGCTGAGCTTTGAAGCAGTCCCTTCTACGTTAAGTTATTCTGATCAAAAGGAAGAACTGTTTCTAAGACTTGCTTTTGCTTTCTGATCAGTCTTTTTTCTTTTTTTTTTTTCTTTTCCTCTTTTTTTTTGTTTGTTTGAATTTTTTAAAACTGCCGTTTAACTGCTGAATTTTTATTTTGATTTATCCAAATAGAAGAACTAAAATTCATATCAGTAGATGATGCTCCTATTCAGAAGTTTAAAAAAAAAACCCAACCCAACTATGCTCAGTAGCAATGCAGATGGGAATCCAAATTTCTTTGATTTTGTTTCTTTTTCAGTGTTCTTCTTTTCCATTTGGCTTCAATGTTGCTGCAGAAAAGACTGATGATAGTCTAATGACTATATTTTTAAACTTTTGAGAAATTATTAAAACTTCTACACACAGATTTAATTGCTCATTCATGCTGATAGGAAAGATGGAATAAGTTTATCAGATAATTTTTCTTTTTCTGAGCTGAAAGAGGAGGCTTTTCCTGATCCAGCAGTTCCTGTATGAAATTCCCAGTGTTGTGCAGGAGCCCTGGATCTGCTGATCACAGCATCYCCCACGTCACAAACCCCACCCCAGAGGGGAATTCTGTCACTGCCCTGGTGAATTCACAGGGCAAAGGACACAAGAGCACCCAGARGCAGGACAAGGAGGGTGGGCTGAGAAGTTTGGGGAGCTGCATGTGGAGAATTCTTTATTGGCTTGCAGGAAYCCAAACTGTAAATTGGGTTTCCGTGGCCAGAGCTCAGTGCCCCAGGCACAATAACTCAATTCTTCACATATTTTATAAATGTAGTGCCAAAATCTGAGTGGGACCTCTTCTCATCCCTTTCTGAGTAGGGGAACAGCACCTTCTCCCAGCAGGTCTGAATTAATTTCTAAYCATTTAAACAGATTAAATCTCTTCTGATCTTTTAATTGCGTTTGCTTATCATAGTTTTAAACAGAGTTTCAAATCTACCCCCTGTTTATGCGGATCATCACAGCTTCATTTAACAGCAACACTTCTGATTTCACACCTTTAAAGGAGCAATCAGGCTGCTCTCTTTGCTGAARCCATTGTGACAAGGAAACAGAGGCACACTGCAGAATCCTATGGGCGGAAAACCCACTGGGACACTTATTTGTCTCAAWAGCAATATGGTCCATGAAGAAATGTAGGAAAATTAACTGGGGCTTAGTGTTAAAATTCAAGTGAGTGTTACAGAGAACCAAAATTGTCAGGYTGGTTTTTACTCTGTAATAAATGCAAGGAAAAGAGTATAGCAAAGTAACTGTAGAAATTTCCCTTGGACAAAGAAAGAGATTGTTTGGAATGTTCTGCTGGAAAAGTGTTCCGGGATACAAATTCTAAGAGCAGCAGTGATAGCTCAGGAAGGGGCTGAAATCTGGTTTGAGAATTGATGTTTCATCATCTTCCTTGACTCTGGAGTGCAGGACAGGCTTAAGGCTGCTGGAAATGAGACAGGGAACTGTGATCCCAAACTGCATCAGTGGGTGTGGCAAAGGTGGGAATACAAAACAGCTGAGAAGGGACACCAAAGGAGGACTGTTCCCTGAAACACAGTTAGATTTGTTCCAGATGTGGGTTTCACCGTGGCATGAGCAGAGCAGCTGAGGAGAAAATGTGCTTTAGAGCAGAGTCTAAATCCAGCCAGACTCGTGTGAGTTCTGAGGGAAGCACTGCTGCAAGCTGGAAGAGAGCAGGGCAGGCCTTTGGAGAAATTGCAGTGTAAACACTGCTAAAATAGCTTCACTCCTCGTTTAAGTCAAGAGAAGGAAGACCAGGAGTTAATCATTAGAGATTATACTYAAGGGCTTGAATTAATTATGGAAATCCTTCCTCATTGCTATAGAAGCCTGGACATTGCAACAGCCTCAAGCTCTTTTCTACCCTAAATCTTACAACTCCCTTTTCAGGTACCYATTGTATCTGAAGGACAACAAAAATCAAAAGACGCTCTCAAAGCATGGTGAGACAATTCAGAGTGGTGGTTTCTGTCACGCTGAGAGCCTCCCTGGGAGGRTGCTGCACAATGTATCATGCTGGGACTGTTTTTCCCTGCTGATGGGCTGGTGCATGCTGGAAACTTCCCACAGGAACTGATATATTTAGAATATAACAGTAAAGTTTTGAGTATTTAAAGCAGTAAATTATTATTCCAAATGGCTGCATTCACCATTGACTCCTATAGAGCAATTTTTTCCTTCTCTAAGTTCACAAATTGATGATTTTGGATTGTAAAGGGGTAGAACTGGTGAAGCTCTGTTGAAATCTGTGGAAATTGGAGCTCCATTTCCTTCAAGATGTATGAGCTGAAACAAATGTGTGAGACCAGCCCTGAACTGTAAGGATAAAGGGGTATCTGTGGAAATAGGGAGGTCTGGTGTTATTCGCGCAGTAAATGGTGAGTGTGAACATCTCACCCATAGGATGGCTGAGACAGAAGCAGTGATGAGGCCAGAGGTGTGTGTGTAAGGGGTGGGAAGCAGCAAGGAAAACATAAATGAGCTCCAAACTAACAGGAGAGAGTTCAAGGTGTTGGACTGGGATATTGTCTGCTTTTTGTTCCCTAACACCCTCARGAAAACACAGCTGATGGCAGATAGAGAGAATGGGGACAAAGAAATTCCAGCAATCATTTTCCCTGTCTAGCCCACGGCCCAACCCCTCTGTCCTTTTTAAGACACTTCCAATGTGATCATTCCCTTGCYGTAGATATTTACACCAAGTGATTCTCTGCAGGTTTTAGCTGAGAACAAAAGTTCAGACATGCTCACACCTCCATAGGGCATGCTCCTAAAACCKGGGAAGCTCCAAACTTGCCTGCTTAGGATTTTAATTAGGAGGTGGAGATCAGTTTCTTCCCAAATTATTCCAAGAGCTGAATTGCAATTGAGATTTCAGTGCTCGGATTAGCCACATAGTGTCACCCTAGACCATCACAAAGTCTCACAAGAGGCACTCCACTGCATCACCAGCTCTGAAAAGTTGCACTGGGAATAGGCTGGAGAAAGGTTCTGCCTCTGAATAAATTCCCAAGGTTTCCAGTTTCACCCTGGCTAASGCACCTGGAGCCAGTGCTGCTGCCCAGGCTGTGCTGGGATTTTGGGCAGGAGCCAGCTCCAAGGCGTTGTTCTGATTGCCATCAGTGAAGGGCACTGGGCATGTTCTGTCTGTCTGAGATCTCAGCCTCTGCACTCTTCAAGCTTAAAGAGAATGTGCTAACTCTGCTGTTTAGGATTCCTGGGGATTTCCTGTCAAAAGCAGAGTTTTCCAAACTTTTAAAATGTGATTTCGATTCTGAAAGCATGCATAAGGTTCAGAGAMAGCACAAGCTTTCAGGTTTATTCTGCCAAATTATTCCAGTGATGCTTTAGAAGAGATCCCRAAGCAAAATCTCCCATTTGCCTTTRTTATCCTTGGTTCCTAAAATTATTTGGAACACAAAACTGATTTATATTCCTGGGCTTTCCCCATAGAGCTTTAATWTGAAATTAAGTTGTTCATGTCCAGATTTAGATGCAGATAATGCAAAAACCTTGAAAGAGTGATAATTTTTAAAGTATAATTKTTYTTTTTTAAATAAAGCAWAGTTAYAAAGMATGTCTGAGGTTGTAGATCACACAATGGTTTGGATAGGAAGCAACCTTACTAGTCATGCAGCTCCAGCCTCCAAGTAAAGATCTAAATCCATAAATTTCAGCAAAGCTTCTTCCAAAGCTATGGTGCTGTAAAAATCCAGCAGCAGACAGAAGGCTTTGGACTTCTGGGTGTGGAGTGAACTGAGAATCAAAGTTTGTCCTCACTCTCCACAGCAGATTMATTACTGAAAATGCTAACAAGGGCTACTACTTCAAATAGTTCATTGATAACACCTGGACCACCCTTGATACAGAAACTCCACCTGGGGCTTCCAAACCGTGGGCAATGTAGGATGTGCAGTTTGCTTTCTCAAAACTTTTCCTATTCATCTTAAAAACTCTGCATTTTGCCAAATGTTCCTGAGTTATTTTCTATATGCTCAAAAAAAAAAAAATATCAGTGAAATTGGTTCAATCAATTTGAGTGAAATTAGAGAGAGCTCTGAATCTGTTTATTCATTTTTACAAATGCTAATGAAATAATGATGCCATGGAGACATGAAGTCACCTTTATGCTGGTTTTTTTTTTGGCTGCTTTCCATTTGAAAAAGGTTGATAGTGTTGATAGCTAGAAATGAAATAGAACCTTTTATCTCCTTTCAGCAATAAAACTCCTCTCTTCATTAATAAACAATCATGGTCTCCTGTTTACATCCCCACTTSTGTTCTAATTGCTCCTAACACAGCGCAGGAAATGACACATCTGAAAGGSAGCAGAAAGTCAACTGCTGGGCTGCTGAACTGTGCTCCAAACAAAAAAGAAATTAATTTTAGGGCATGCCRGAGGTTTCAAAATTAATTGATCAAAAGCCTGTTGCAAAATTCTGTTTTACTTCACAGTCTGTGTTTTTCTTTGGGGAGCAGTCAGTGGAAGCARATGAAAGGGGAGTGTAAGGATTTTGCAGCCTGACAGGGGTTTAAATTTGTTTAGCTTTGTTTAGTGGGTTTGGGATTTGGGTTGGGTTTGTTTTGYTCAGGTATTGGATTTTTTGTTCCCTCAGATGGAATATTTTTCGTGGAAGAAAATAATGAGTTTTCAAGGGCRAAAACCCAGTGAGGGATGGTTCAGTGATGGGTAACTGCACTGATACACCAGCACATTCATGTGAAATATTTCCAGTATCTTGCAACTAAATTGAATTTTGGGGATTCTCTCCTGCTAAGGCTCTTTTTTAAGGCTCACTTCTACCCTCCAGTAAAACYAGTTGACTGAAGCTGGAGTAATATTTTTGTCTGTAAACCTCCACAGAGATATTCTCCTTGTGTGAGTGTTGCTATGCTTTTGAACAGAGCACAATAACGTTTCTCTAGAAAAGGTTTTATAACCTTCATCACAMGGGCTGTAAAATAGACAAAGGCCTTGTTGAGGGATCCTTTTCTCAGGATAGAAAGATATTCCAGTGAATGGCCTACTTGAATGCTGATTCTCTTCACTCARGGTGACAAATTAAGTGTTTAGATTAAATTACATGTTTAAATCCTGTCACTTAGAGGTCCCTTCCTAAAGCACAAACCCAATTCTCCTCTTCCCTGTTTGTTAACAGGGGCCAGTTAATATTGGCCATGTTATCAGCTTTCCCAGTGGAGATAAGGCAGGAAGCACTTGGAGCCAGTTGTGATATCCAATAACCTGGAAATTCACTCTGAGGCCACAGATATTAACAGAGCCATGCAAGCTGGGCACCGTCTTGTTTGATTTTTAATGTGGCAGAGGAAATTATGCTCTTTTCATTAAGTGTCCAAACAGAACCAGCTTATCCTCCTGAAATCCCTSGAGTTCCTGCCTGCCTTGGCACAGAAAATGCCTGGCTGTTTGGCTCCTCTCTGTCTTGGTGCTTTGGTGATCTCCTGAATATTTGTTTTCATTTAAAAGAATTAATGCCTGGACACCTCAGAGCTCTCTTACAAATGTTGCTAATAATAGACGTTAGAAATTACCTCAATTTGTAGCATTTCAGATTTATAGACTTAATAAGGTTTATTTGCACTTTCTATTTCTGTTTCGGTGGATTTCTTCACCTTAATTAGAATTTAATTTGATACTCTGTGGGGGATTTAATAATGCCATTTATTGTACTAGTGTTTACACAAAGAAACAAAGAAATGAAAAGCTGTGGTCCATAGCTTAGAAGGTGGACTTTAGTTGGCAACATCATTACTGCAACTCTACAGTCACATTCAACAAGTTTTGATGTGTAAAAACTTTCCTGAGAGGTCAAGTCCAGGCCTCTAACAAGAGGAGAAAGAGCATCATTCAGGGATACCCTTATCATTGTACTGAAGGGTTTTCTGTAGCTACTGTAAATCTGTAAATCTTTTTTTCTTTATTTTAGCCATCCACACTGATAGGCAGAAGCAAAATTTCCTTCCRGGGTGCTTAACTTTTAGGTTTGTTCCCATGTTCCCCCTATTTCCCCCTTGTTTTCCTCAGTGCAATCTCCGGGTGCTCCAGACAGGATCACTGGAAGCAGCTGCTGCTGAAAGCAGGATAAATTCTCTGTCATGCTCTGATTTTTTTCTTTTTTTTTTTAAAATGACAAATCTGCCATAATGCAAATGATGTCTTCAAAGAATCAAAGTGAAAGCACCATCTAGGGACAGCAATTGTGTAACATCTTCACTCCCCTGTAAACTGCGGCAATCCCATCCCAAATATAATTAAATTAATTTGCCTGTGCCATGTATTTACTGCGGTTCATTTTAGCGTAGATTTATATAATCTCCTCTGTTCATGGTAAGAATTAYATATTTGTAAATAGAAATCAATGCCAATCAAGTGCAGCAAATTATTTCAGATTGATGTCTTCAACAAATTCTCCGAGGACAAGAARRAAARKYCCCMAAMCCYYCYKGCAGTTCATGATAGGAGCGTATGTGCTCAGCATCACGGTTGTTTCCTTGGAAACAAGGAGCCACATGATGCCCGGTGCTGCTGGAGCATGCTCAGTGCATAAATAAATCAGGCTCATTTTTCTTCTTTTGTTCTGAAACCCACCCCAGCTTTGCTGCTGGCAACGGCAGAGCTGGAAGTGCCTGAATTTGCCTCCTCACRGTCCAGGTGATTGGCAGAGTGGGGSACCTCTGGTGCTGAAGTCTTGATTAATGTGGGGTAAAATAACTCCCACTTGGTCCTGTGGGAAAATTTGGCCTCCCTGCATGCAGGCTTTCAAAGGAAATCTCAGCAAAATGAATTTCAGTTCCCAGTTAGAAGGGGAAAATTACCCAAATGACAGATCACAGCAGCAAGCTCTTATCTGCCAAAACAGATAAACTCCAATTTTTCTCCCCATTTTAATTCTGCTCAAGAACTGCTGCTTTCCCTTGTTTACAGCCTCACTATCCTGACAGTATTTGATTTGAAATCAGAAAAAATCCCTAACATTAGATGAGGAAAAATCAAAAAAATAAAGCACTCAGTCCTCAGAGGATTTTTTGAGTATGTTTTCAGAAAGGAAGTGGTCGCTTTAAGATGGAGAAAGAGTCTGATGTCTGTAGTGCAGCTCYGTTGGTTGGCATTTGTACCTCACCGTGTGTCTTGAATACATGATGAGCCATTCACAGACACCCACGGGCTGCAGGAGTTTCAATCTGAATTTATTCAAGTCCACACTCCAGCTGATTTCCCTAAAGAATAAGACCTCTGTTGGAGCTCTCTTGAATCACACTTGTTTTTCCTTGCTGAACAGAGGTAGATGGGCTTTTGGAAATAGCCCAAACAGGCACTATATGTGTGTATATATACACACATATATGTGATTTTATCTAAACACACAGGTATTAAAAAATATATATATTAAAAAAAAAAAAAAACAACTTAGGGTTGAGGTCAGAATTTTTTGTCCTTGGTTCATGGTGCTGTTGTTCTTGTTACTCTTTCCTAACTCTTAAAATTGCCATATTGTGTGTTTGGGTCATAATAAAGAAATTACAAAGGTACTCCTGAAAAGGCTTTGTTTGACTTGAAAAATAATGACCCTTTTCCTTGAATCTGTTCCCTTGGTTAGCTCTTCTTTGGACCTTAAAATATATGCTCTCCAAATGAGGCAAAAGGCCTAATTTTATAGATAAAATAAACACCAGAATAAAGTAATTRGGGAAAGCTCTGAGTGTGTTTCTTCCTATCCCCAGTAACCAATAGAGGCAAAGGTAAAGTTTGTAACAAAAAGAGACTTCTTCTAATACTCTTTCTTCTAATACTTTAACTTCCTAAAGAATTCCAGCTAAAATAGCAAATTGTACAAATGCACCACAAAATGAACCAGAACAAAATCCTAGAATTACTGAGTAAGAGAGGAATAAGTACAATAATCATAAATGTGGATACTGCCCTTCCACCASCACAGGCTCCTCCTGCAGRTGCTGTAATTCCCACTTTTTCTGCYCATGAAGAAGGCTCTGAAGCTCTCTCCCTGCTGGAGTGCTCTCACACTGTATAAACATTTATCTCTCTCTTGGACACACAAAATGCAGAAATTCCTTCCAGCTTTTCTGGCTGGACTTTCTCCTGGGAGGTGAAATTTGTCTGATTTTTGGCCCCAAATGCAGTGTGTGCTTGTTTGCACAAAGTGCAGCTCTGTGAATTAATGRCTTCTAACATGCTTTTTATCTCCCWAGGTAGGAGGATTTGCAACCATCCTTGGCAAATTCTGTAAACACTGCAAAGAAATCCCATAATTCCCTTAATGCCCTTATTTCCCATCCTTCAAATATATGTTATTGACATGAATCCAGATAGTTTTAAATTTTTCTTTTTCCAGTGAGGAGCCAAATAATTTTGTTTTGTTTGTTTTCTGTCTGTTCATGTCCATAAGTTAAAAAAAAAAGAAAAACTGCTCTAGTTGTACAATCCCATAACTTTAGAAGCAATTACAGATGCTGGTATAAAAATTTCTGCCTGTCATGGCTTGAAACACTTCCCTAGCATATTTATGGGTTGGCTACATGTTTGTAATGGCCTTCTGTGAATTTATGCAGGGATCCTATAAAACTGATGGTCTGAAGGGCACAGCTGCTGAGTTTAAACCTGGTTAAATAGAGCACCTGAAATATATAACTCTGTTTCAATTAAGCAAATAGAAAAGGAACATCCTTACTGTTTCTCTGAGTTTCTCAAACTCACAAAGCTCCATCTCTAAACTTAAGGGTCACCAAATATTTCAGAGGGCTGACAACAATAATGTTGATAATGAATCACCAATTTGTGATTCCAGCAGCTCAGAGTCTGCTTTTGCAGCTGATTTGCAGTYTCATTTCTTTTCTCACTTTAATGATTTGCTCTATGGTTAATTACATTGTTCTGTTCTGTCTGCACTGACACCCATAATTTTAMAAAACTACTTTCAATTTAAACTTGTCATCAGCAATGAAAACTTAAATTGTACATCTTGGAGGGCTGTGATCTCCACTACATCAAACTGARAGAAAAGGAGAATTAAATGGATTGTTTAGAATGAGTAGCACAACAATTTGGTTAATGGAATGGTCATAGCCTTCTCTCAATGAGTTTTRGCAATATCTGCAGTTAATACAAGTCTTGTCTTAGTGTAAGATAATTTATCCAGTTGAATAATCAAATGTTTTCAATTTCCAAATAATAGTCTGGCCTTTTGGGCTTTTTAAATCAAGTGTTCAAGAAGAATATTCAGCAATTAGAGTTGTGACATTTTTTTTAAACTTAGCCTTATCTAAAGTACCTGTTTTTTCCCCCTAAATAACAATGCAATTAGTACTTGCATTTGTAAAGGCAATGTAATATATTTGAATGTAAAGTATGCTTGGTAGAAGTCATTTTTGCAACATATTTTTTTCTCTAAATTATTCCAACCTGCTGATGCACTGAAGACAACCTTTCCTTGTTTCTGATGTGGTTTTACACCTGAGCACACTGAATATCTAAAAAGCTTTATTTAGTGAAAGAGAGCAGAACTTTTCCTTGTAAATTGTCTTGGAACAGAGTGAGAAAAAGCTCCACAAAGTTATGTGAGGTAAGGGCTACAAATTGAGTGCTGCTCCATGGGCTGTAGGTGCCACTGAGCTGAGCTGTGAAATGCTGGACCTGGCACTGTAGTAAAAAAATCCTGGGTCAAAAGAATTTTGCAGGATTAGAACTTAGCCCAGGTTCAGGCTCACTGTTGTAGGACCAATTCTGGCAAACTTCCAAGGATTTTTTTCTGTTACTTATTACTTATAACAAATGTTTCAAACCCCAGAAAGGTGGGGATCACAAGGGGATCACCTGGGGTTTGACTAATTTTGGGAAGTATGGATGTGACTCAAAAATTTCTAAATTGGAATGATCCAGAGAGGTGTTTTGTAGAAAGAGAATTTGTCAGTGATAAATATCAACCCTTTCCAGCCAAGAGAACATTTCCCTCTCTGGAGACATTGCAGACCCACCTGGGTGTGTTCCTGTGTCACCTGCTCCAGGTGACCYTGTCTGGGCAKGRGGTTGGACTGGGGGATCTCCAGAGGTGCCTTCCAACCCCGATATTCTGTGATCCTGAGAAAAAAAAATGACACAAGAGACAGAATCAGTGTTGCTGTGAATAAAAGTCTGGAATCCAGGTGGGAAGACAGGAAAATCTCTAATTTGAAGCCTTTTACCTTTGCAAATGCATGCAGAATGAAGTAACAAAAATTTCTTTAAGGATGACATTTTATTTTTTGCAAGTATTATCCCAAAGAAAAGCACGAGTCATTCTGCGGCATAGGAACTCTTGGGACCCTCTGTTTAACATCCTTATATCTCCACTTCAGAAAACTAGATTATTTTACAAYAATTTACAATTATTTTTACATTTATTGTGCTGTTCAGTCAGTTCAAAATTCAGCAGAGCACCACTGTGTGAAATGCAAGGCCCACACTTAGGACCATCTCTGGAAAGGGCACAAATCTACCTCAGTTTATGAACATTTCCTGTAGTCCACTATGCTTTCMTTTTGCTCATCATATACCTTATAAAAATACCTGATGAATAGGAAAACATTTCCCTATTTTATTCAATGTTTATTCTACTGAGTGCTCAGGCAAAAGTTAATAATTTGGGATCAGGACTAGCAAAAAATAACCTTGGTAGGTCAGGTCATCAAATAGAGTAAAAAAAAAAAATTGTGTAGGTACTTGAAAAAATATTTCCCCTCCACCAAAATATGGTTTAATTTTTTTTTTTTTTTTACATTATTTCCTATCTACTTCACATAGAGGTTTAATCTTTCCCCCTTCCTTGGTCTTTGTAAGGTGATCAGGTTTTCCCTGCATTCAGAAACATTATAGTGGAACTAATGAGTGCCATAAAAGAAATATATTAATTAATACTGAAAACCTACATTTGGGGCTGCAAAAATCCCCACTCAAATAAAAGCACAACTTGCCAGTCACGTATTACCCAATCTGTGATGAATTCATGAAGGTCTGCATCTCCTGACTTAAATGGAAAAAGATTTTTTTTTCTAGAGCTGGTCTATAACTGAAGTAATTACCAGGAAAAAATRTGCTACCCACTTAGGTTGTCAGAAGAGATTATCATACTCTAGCCAAAAATTTTAATTATTTTAACACTTCACAATATAAATAGAGCATTCAAATAACAAACTTGAGGGAGGAATGTTTTCACTCTTGGCAAACTTCCAGATATATTTTTGAAGGAATTATAATTTTATCTTGGTGGATGCCTGGCTGGCTCCTAAYGTGATTGACGGAGGTAGTGTGCAGATGGTGGAGGCCACAGTCATCCCTCAGAGYGGTGTATTTCCCTGCCATGCCCTCACTGTGCCTCCCATTAATGTGCAGGTACATTTTTAAAGTATAACAGAAGAATGTGCAAGTCTGAGTTCTTCCCAGCACCCTACAAATTGCCAAAAACTGCATTTCTYGGGGTATTCTCACTGCCAGTTACTGTTCTTACTCCAACACAAATTGAAATAATGAAGATTGGGGCACGTGAGATAAATTGTCCCTGGCATTTGGCAGGTTGGTGCTGCTGAGCAGGTGCTGCTGCATAATCCCAGCTCAGAAATGCCAAGCTCTGCTTCCCTGTTTTCACAGCACACCAGTGCAAGCTGCGTTACCTATCCCTGGTAAATAATAAACATGTTGGAAAAGAAAGCTCATTTCTAAATATTGCAGAGCCTTTTGTCTGATTATCACACCTTGAAGTACAAGTGTGAACTAAGCTCTAATATTCTTAAATTGAATATTAGTTTTTACAGAATGGGAGCTCTGAAGGTATTCCCARAACAACCACTGTCCCCACTATTTACCCTGCAGCATTCCTGACAGTGCTASTCCCTCATTTATTGACACATGCAACTGGGTTCAGAACTAATATCTTTAAAGTCTGCCAAATATTGGTAATTTGCTTTGCTTTGTCGGAGTTCAGGGGAATTAGAGACTGAGTAGGGCAGAACTGGATATTTAGGGATGACAAGTGCAAAACCCCAAGCACAAGTCTCAGCTCTGGGTAGCTTCATGTGTCAGCTCCCAAAACTTGCTGAATGATTCCAGTGATGCCCCTGCTCTGGTACAAAAGTTTCTGTTCTTGTGGCCTCTTCTTCCACTGCAGCAGTTCCCCTGAGTGCTGTGTACAGCAGAGTGGGAAAACCTATCCTCAGTGCCTGAGTTCCCCAGTGGAAGTGCTGCTCACCTCACCTCTGCTTCTGCTCTTACCTATTTTTCACAACATGAGATTTATTAATGATAAAATCTCATGAATAAGTTTCAGCTGCAAGGTCTCCTTTATGGCTCCAAACACTGAAGCATAAAAGGTGAAATCCCAATAGTCSTGCCAGCCAACTGCAGCCCTTTATGCATGATGTCCTTGGGGTTTTGATTTGGCAGGGTACCTGCCTTCTGGGTGGTCTGAAGATCTCCAAGTCCTCTGGCAACTGAATGGACTTTTTTCCAAAGCAACTAGCCATATCCTCTTTTTAAAAAAAAAAAAAAAAGTTATTCAGCCACTTAGTCCTTTCAGTTTAACTCAGGAACTCTATTCTAGAGAGACTTTTGGTGGTTCTTAATTCAGCTAGACAGAAAGTTTCTAGCAATACTGCATTATGCAAAATCCTCAACAAACAAGGAGGGGAGGAACAAGTTAAATATGTTGTTAGAGGAAGAAGGATGTTTTTAAAAGTGTCTGGAAGGAGCTCAACGGAAGTTTCATGTCTTACAAACTCTGCCTCTTAACTGCCCCTCTGAAATATTTATTTTATATTTTGCTTGCATAGCTCCACCTCCTAAWCAAGAGGGCTGTTGAGGTATTAATGCATTTATTCTGGCTCTGCTGTATGGTTATAAGGAGATGAGAAACATCCCACAAGTGTGGCATTTTGGCAAGGAGGAATTGAGCAGGGCCACTTGTCCTGTGATGAACCTCCCARGGGAATTCAGGAGAGGGATTGGAGCAGGGGGAATCAAGCCTTGGCAGGTGCTGGGGGTCACAACAAACCAAGGGCATGGTTTTGAACAGACTCCTCAGTGTGCAGATTTCATTCCTGGTGGAAGTGGACAGGATGTACAATGCAGATGGAGCAGGGACTGAGGTGACAGCTTGATGCCATTTGCATTTTGCAGCCCTCCTGTTTCAGAGGAGAAAGTACAGAAAACTCCTGTTTGGCCATATAAAAAGAAAAAAAAAAAGAAAGAAACTTTCCATCCCTTCAGTGTTACAGGTCTTGGTGAAACCTTTGCGAAGTTCTAATACCAGCTTATAAAGAGAATATAAATGGAACTAATTCCTGCTGAAATATGAAACACTGAGGTCAGAGTAGTATTAATATTTTCCCTCTTTCTACAGATGTCTTACATTTAAGAATTTAGCTGTGTTCTGGGAAATGGGAAGGTACCAGCTTAGTAGGAATACCAGTTATTTCTTTCAGACAATTTCCATGAAATATTTTTTCAAATTATGCTATAAATTCTAAAATCCCAGAAGGCATTCCTCCTTCATTCTGTCACTCTAGACTGTGCAGCACATTACTGGAAGTAGGAAAAACGTTTTATTTGCACGTCTTGAAAAATTTCAATAATCACTGAAACCTTTAAAAATATTCTCAAGGAGTTCCTTTGCATCCCATTCTGATGGCAGCAGAAAAGCTCTGGACGGTGCAAAGTTGTGGGATCACTGCCCCATATTTTGAAGTGGTTTAATGCGTAATTTCTTCACTGGTTGTACAAAATATCTTGAGAGAAACCCAGGTTTTACTCTGTTCTAGTGAAGTGTGAAGCACCAGACTTTCAACACCCTGCAAATGCCTTTCCTGTGGGAGGATGTCCTCACGTTATTAACATGTCAGAGCTTTCTCGTGAAGGTGTTTACAACTCTTGGGTTATGCTTTGCAAGTTAAGTGAGCCTTAATACCTGTGCTGCACATTTTTAAGAAATAAAAAGCAATGACTTCCTACTAACTATTTAGGTGCAAATTAGTTTAATTTTTCATTTTCTATTAAACCTAAATGTGGATTAAGACAATGGTTCAGCATGGAAATCATGGATACCACAGAAAATAATCAATGGGAATGATTATCCCTCTGAATACATGTGGCTGTAGCCTACCTCCCTCATGGTTCAATGCACTCCCTAATTATCCTGCTTGGAGAAGATTTAGAGTGTGATTAAAATCTGGAGGAATTTCAACAAGAAAAAAACCACCCACAGAACCACCAAAGAGGTTCCTGAGTTATGTTTCCTATTAGATTTCCCATTTTCTCATTTACAGTGAAATCCAAACTGCTGGATGCTCCCAAACCTTATTTCACTTTTATATACAGAGCAACACACTCAGAATTTCACTGTAATCATCATAAAACTGTAGCCYCAGGAATTCAGCTCTGGAGAAGAGATTCACACCATAAATGCTTTTTTTTTAACCCCAGGATATGTCTCATTTTGAATTTTTTTTTACCAAACACAGATTATTACTGAAAGTTTATCTATGGCCATGCCTATGATATTTTCAAGTTTTCCCCAGCAGGGACCTACATATTTGAATAAAAATTAATTAATTCAAGTTCATTTGGAGTCTTTCAATCTTTTTGAGTGAACAAGAGACACCAGTCATTTGAATCTTATGATTCCAAAAAAGATATAGATATTCTGAAGGAGTACTCCAGCTACCTAACAAATAATTTGTAATTCCTAGAAGCTTAATCAAGTACTATGATGGCTTGAATTATTAATATTAAGTCCCCAAAAATGTCCGATACACTAAAAATCTACTTGTCCTGTAAAGAATATATATTCTATTTAATATCCTYTCATGCATGGTAAATGAAATTAGGATCATCACAGAAAAAATATTAAACAGTCAAAGTATTCCAGGAGCCAGCATATTGCACCATATATACCCTCTTCAAAATTAAAAAAAAAAAAAAAAAAAAAGGGCCCTTCTCCATGTAAAGCATCATCTCCCATTAAAAAAAAAAAAAGAAAAAAAGAAGACATTTTATGGATTTTAGAATAAAAAAATTAATTAAATTTTGCTCTATACATAATGACTTCCAAATTGCCTTAAAATTTTTCCTAAGATTGTGGAGTTCATGATGACTCTGGGGAAGGAGCTGGAGGGTCAGTTTTGGGAGAGGCAGAGGGAGCTGGAAAGGGGCTCAGCCTGGGGAAAAGGGGATCAGGGGGGACCTTGTGGCTCTGCACAACTCCCTGACAGGAGGGGACAGCCGGGGGGGTCGGGCTCTGCTCCAGGGAACAGGGACAGGAGGAGAGGGAACGGGTCAGGCTGGGCTGGGGAGGGGCAGGTGGGACAGCAGCAGGAATTTCCTCATGGAAACGGTGACTAAACCTTGGCAGGGGCTGCCCGGGGAGGTTTGGAGWGCCCAYCCCTGGAGGGGTCCAAGSAATGCCTGGAGGTGGCACTGGACTGGGGACAGGGTGGGCACTGGACATGGGCTGGGCTCTATGACATTGGAACTYTTTTCCAACCTCAGTGATCCTGGGATTCTCTGAGTCTAGAATTCCATGCTTGTCTGAAGCCTTGGGTTTCTGGCTGAGCCGGGGACCATCGCTGGGGCTGTTTTTGCCTCCCTTGGCTGTGGGGAGGGCCCTGGCTGCTGATGCTCTTCCCATGAGGGGCACAGTTTTCTTCCCATTCCTTACGGAGCACTGAGCCCATGTAATGCCCTGGCTCTTCTTTTCTGGAGTTGTTTTAAATTGACCTTTTAGACCTTAGTAATGCTTAATTCATACAATTTACTTTCCTTTGTAAATCTTGAGCTTTGTACTGTTACAGCMTCTGCATTTTTAATTCAGTAGGCACTGCAGAAACACAACAGTATTACATTTTCTGCCTTTTTAAAAAAGATTTACATTTCCTGATTTGGCAACTTTGTAATTATCCAAATGTTTCCATTCCAATTTGCTGTTGTCTCTCTTTATGCAGCTGCATTCGGATTCTTCCCACTGTGCCATCTCATATTGTCTATACTCCAGTTCCATTTATGGATGCAAAGATTATACTTTTTGGTTTTAATTAAAAAAAAAAAAAAAAAAAAACTGAAAAAAACAAACCTGCAAGCTCACTCTTGTGACTCACATGAGGGTTAGAAGAAGAAGAAGAAAAAAAATACCTGGTTTCAAAGGGTCAAAGAGATAAATGAGAAAATAGTTCCTGAAAGGGAAGGCTCCCAGCACACATTACWCTTGTGTGAAATGTTATGTATTGCCTCAACTAGAGGAAGGAAATAGTCAAGCCAGAGTGCTATAATGATCTCCAACTCCTTATGTAAGGAAATCCTGATCTTTCATCTGTGACTTATGTGGCATCAGAAGGAGTGCACAACAAATGCTTGYTGGCATCAGACAGTGGAGTGGCAGAGCCATGGGAATTGATTATGAAACTGGCAGCATTCTTCCTCCCTGAAAGTTTTCAAAGTTATCACTAGCTGCCCAGGGAAAGTGAATTCTGACAGCTTGTGACAATGTGAAGAAGCAGAGGTGCCTTTTATTGTCGAGCATCTGCAGTGCAGACAGCTGGCAGGGCTGCTCTCCTTCAATCCTGCACTGAGGCCAGCAAGTCCTCCCATCTGGGACTGAGCAAGGAGCAATTGCTGCTCCATTCCTGAAGAACAGTGGCTTCTTAAAGCTTAACATTCCTCTGCCTTGTGTTTCCTCTTATATTGCAAGGTAAATATTGTGTGATTGTCTCTCTGGACCCAAATACAAAATGTGCCCAAGCTGTGGTGTGCTCCTGAAGATCTCCCCCGTGCATAAGCATTGTGCTTCAGGGATTATTCAGGGAAAAAGGCAAGAAGAAAAGGCCATCAGTGCACCTGCTGACCTATAAAGCATGACGCATGCAAGGTCTGGAGGGGCCAGAGCAAGCATGGCTTCATCCTCTGCCTGGATCTGATCAAACCCTGCTCAGCTTGGTGCAACAGGGAGCCCTGAAAATGATGTGCTTTGATAATTCCAGCAGCTTTCAATGGCTCTGCCTCAGAGTTAATGCAGAGAGTGGTAATTACAGCTCCCTGCTGCAGGGGGTTTGAATATGTAAAAAGAGATTTCCTTGAAATAAGCAAAAATTTTACTACACTGAAGATGAAGCAAAATAYGCAAGGGTTGATTTCTTGTCAGTGTTTCAATCAAGATGCTGCATATTTTAGTGAAGGGAAAGAATCTCCAGCTTCAGCTTTATTTTCTTGYTGATTTTTTGCTGCCAAAGCTATAAATGAACAAAAATTCAGTAGAACTGAAGTGATATAAAATGAGAACTCCACTGCACTGTCCAAAAGTCTTTAATTGAAATGTTAGATACTACCTGGTTTTAGGGACTCAGTTGAACTCAGTGATTTATGGAATATGTAGAACTCCAAAGTTCCAGTTCCAGACACGGATAGAAATATAAATATATAAATTTATAAGCAATTATCAAATCCTTTGCAAACAGCAGGAGAAATTTACCATAGAGTTTGTCATATCTTTAACTTAATGCAGTGAGGCAATGTTTCAAAATCCCATATGCCTGTGAAATTGGGGCACTATAACATTTTGCATTCCTTTGGCTTAGAAAGAAGGACCATGAAATTCTGGCAGTTGCTGGAACTGGATATTTAACTCAAAAGTTTAGAGATTTTTAATCCTTTTGTTTTATTTCTAGTGCAGCTAATTTGCCTTTTTGCAAGTATCCTAGCAACCTTTTTTTCCCTCCCCTTTCTCCAGTACCATAAAGGTTAGGTAAGGATTCTGGAGAGATTGGCCTAAAATATAAAACAAACTGACAGAAGAACATTTCTTAAAGGTACAATTTTCTTTAGTACCATTCTGACAATTCCAACAYGTTTTAAGGGAAAGGGGACAAGAAGCAGAGAAACAATCCCTCAGTAACTTTCAACAGTTTGTAACACTATGAAATATTAAACTGAAAAAGGGCTTAAGCTTCACAAAGGGCTACCTGAGAACTAGGGATTCCCTATGGWGACTCAGACACAAGTCCTTTAGAATAATATTTGGTAAGGTGAAAACTTGAAGCAACAAAAGATTGTTGAAGCCTAATCTAACCTGGRGGTTTTTTTGCTGCAGAAAAATATTTACGGCCAGAATTGGGAACTATCAGAGTTCTACTGGATTTTACAGAAGCTCTGATAARATTGATCTAAATAACAGAACATTTAGATGGCGTGAACAGAAACCATTTCCTCATCACTGCGGTGCAGTCCCAGGAGCTGTCAGACATCACCAGAGTTAACTGCAGTCTGGTGTAAAATGTTTTGGATGTACTTGGGTTACCTATTTCATCTCCTGACCTGCGGGAAGGTTCTAGCCATGCAGCATTTCCTGACTGGCAGGCTATATTTAGCCTKTTATGAAATTTTAACTACTTCAGTCAAAATCTGGTAGGTCTTGGGCAGGACCACATGGGATCAAGGCTGAATAGCCGAGTGCAAGTGCTGGAAGCTGTGCAGTCAGGTTGGTTATACAATCACWGGGCCTTTGGAGGCTTTTTTGGTTTTTGGGTGGGGTGGTTTTTARAAGTTTCAATGTCTTGTTGAGCTACAAGACATGCATGTCCAGTATCAGCTTTTCCAAGTATTTATGCTTTTGCTTTGTTGTTTTAAAAGTCTTTCACTCTTCTTTTCTAAGCCTCATTTTATTCCTATACCTCCATAAGCAAGTATCTACTTTGAAATAACCACAAGATGGTAATTTTTCAAATAAAGCAGGGGTGGAATTAATAATTAAAAATTAGCATTTTTAAACTTTATTAAAYAAAATTACACTGTTTCAACGTTACTATACTTGTTTTAAAAGACCTTTATTAAAAAAAAAATAAATTAAGATTTCTCAATGCTTTCACAGCCTGCATAGCAACAGCAAAGAGCCAGTTCAACCCCCCCAGTCTTTACTCRTAATAAAAGAATTTATTGTTCAGTGCTTTACAACAAAACGTAGAGCTTCCTGAACCTACGTGCTCTCAAACAGGTTCTACCTCATCGAGCCAATTCCAATTGGTCAGACTGCAAAGAATGGTGTTTTTTTGGGAAAAACTGTCATTTGTGGAAATGAGCCACCAGAGGGAGCCTGTACCTGTTCTGGTACAGATGTGATCCTTTAGGAACTTAAACTCCAAACGAGAAAAAAAAAAAACAAAAAAACAAAAAAACCCAAACAAACAAAAACCCATCCCCCCCCCCCAAAAAAAAAAAAAAAMAAAAAAACCCAAAAAAACCCCACAAAAACAAACCAAACAAAAAAAAACCCCAAAGCAGCTTAGCTCTCAGATCAGTGGATTTGTGCTTCCCATGGTGACTGCACATCCATGCTACAAACTGACAACTTCAGCAGCAGCCAATTTTAGTTTTTGGTGGTAAAAAGTTGGATAACCCTCCCCTTTCTCTTCCCAATTTAGGTTTTTCCCTTGCTCAGCTGGTAAACCAAATGCCACCYTCAGGAATCAAGCCCACTTCCCCGTTCCTCCTCAGATCACACGTGTTTTCTGCACTGGAATTGTTGCTTTCCTGGAGCAGGGCTGCTCACGGTCTGTTCCTGTACCAAGAGCTCAGAAGTGGTGCGGAAAACTAGCTGGGACCAGCAACCACTGCCAGAAGGGGTTTGGGAAACCTCCCCCCACATGTTTTTCAAGGCATCTTGTGGATAAAAGGAGAGTGTATTGCAGGAAGACCTTGATATGGCCAGGGCGTGGGTTACATTTTTATATTTAATACAGGTTATATTTAATAAGGAGTACAGCGGGGAAAAAAAAAAAAAAAGTTGCACCTAGAAGCCTATTTAAAGCATATTCCATCCATGATCCATTGTTTGGATCCTACAGCAAGGTGGCTCAAAGAGGATAAATCCCAAGAATACAGAGAAAAACATCAGATATTAGAGACCACCAAAGTATCAGCTGTACATCGTGGCTTCAGAATAATTCACCCCCACTCCCACCAAGCGTTTGTCTTTTCCTTAGGTTAATTGGTGTAATTGCAGATACTTGATAATGGGGCACCAGCGGGAACCGTGCAATGGGAGCACAGGAACAGCTCTAATTATCATTAATTCACCACACTGGTGCTCAAAAGCCGATAAGGAGGAGCTAAAAGCTGGACTKTGGGGGCTGTTTCCCTCCCCTCTCGGCTCACGGAGCCAGCGGGAGCAGCTCCTACCCAGCTGTGCCCTTGTGGGTGCTGCCAKGGCCACTCACCGAGGTGGGAGGGACTAAAGGAGCCAAGGGAAAGCTTCATCAGAATAAACACCTGTATGTGCAGGGCGAGCACGAGGTAATGTTTTGCTCTCCAAACCTACTCCCAGGAAATGGTGCCCTTAGGGATTTGGGACTGCAGAAGCATTGCCTCAACAGGAGGAGTCTCCCCTCACTCCAGAGACCCAAGGTGAGGGTTTTCCTGGCACGCTCTCAGCATAACCCAATTTCCCCCCTCTGTTATTAACACCATGTACTTGCACAATATTTTTCAAAACCCCCTCTCAGTTCACATTTGTCATGCAGCYCCTCAGGCCCTTTATCATAACCAGCAAACAACTTTTATCACTTTTATCACCAGCTCCTTCCTAATCCAGCTACACAAACACAGAAGTGAATTCCTGGCATGAGTTTGGATTTCATACGTGTTCCTGGGTGAGCAGATCTCCTGCCCCAGTTGCTGTATAGATTTGGTTGCACTGGGGAGATTAAACTATAACAGATGAGTTAAATTAGGTCACCTTAGTTGAAAGGGGAGAACTGAATTCCATGGTGGTTACTTTGGGATTTTTAATTGATATTCAGTGTGTAGCTTCMCCAAATAAAGGGAAGAATGGGTGATACTTAATTACCAGCACTTACTGCTGCACAAAAGCTTTTGTCTGTGTTTTCTTATCTCTGAACCATCCCCAAATTCTGATTATAGTCATTATGTAATTCATCCAAACCAAACAGGCATCCTGGGCTGACTAGATACACAATGAGCCATCACTGGCCCTAATGCTGAAAATGCTGAATCTCCGAGGCTGGTACCCCATGGCAAATGTGAGAGGAAGGATGGAGGTTAATCKGGGTGTTTTAATGTTTCTAAAGTTCGGGTAAAATAAGCCTTTTCTGGAAAGACCCGTTGAGGTTTCACTGCACSTACAAATGAGGCTGATAAACCCTTCCATTTTCATAGTAGTTTTAAACAATGCTGGAACTCCTCACTAAATTCAGCAAATGGTTTTCTAAGCATGGTCGCTGGGATTCTACTGCTGCCAYAAATGATGGTGAGGACTGCCAAGGGCTGCCTATATTTCTGTGAGTGAGAGAGATCTTTTRTTCTTCATAACATTTTCAGGATTCAAGAGACCCTGATCACTCAATTACACACAGGACCTCTGACAAGTGGTTTGGCCTTTGTTTCTTAGTTACAAATGGGGAGACAGCACTGTCCAGCAAGGCTGCATAATCCATCGGTCATTAATTGAGATTTAAATACCACAGACACTCAACAAGGACCAGAGGGATTTGGAAATGTAGTGGTGTGGTTGTTCACTTTCAGTTTGGTTTATTTTTAACACACTGTCCAGTGTGCTATGTGAACACATGATGTGGAGCCAGAGGTGAGCTGAGGAAATGTTTCTGTAGCACACAAAGTGGACCACCGTCGTTTGGAGGGCAGACAGAACAGGAATTTTCGTTGAAAATCTTGCCTGTTTCTCCGTGGTAGCTGTCTGAATGGGGTAGCATTGCCCTTGTCTATAGCTTGCTTCTTAAATGGCTTTGCAATTTTTCTTCCTGCCTTTGTTACCTCATTAACACCTCGTTAATTACTCTGCTTTACTTCCAAGGGCAAATATTTCATCTGTTTCAAGGGGATTGTAATGTTAAAATGTGGGAAACAGCAGACAACCCTTCAGTCTGATGATCCTGACAATCTCAGCTCTTGCCCTCCGCACATTTACTCCTCTCTCACCTGCAGCCCTGCCTGTGCTTGTGTGACACAGAAATGCTGCTTTTCCCTCTGTATGCCTTGTTTCCTTTTGCTCTCCTCCCTCTGGGGAACCTGCAGTGACTCCCACAATGAGTTCCTTTAAGGTTTCTACCTGTRTTTTCTAAGAACAGTCCACAGCAAGCACGCAGCACCTTGCAGGGAGCTGAGATGAGCTAAGAGCAGAGCCAAGGGTGCTGACAGGTTTATGACCTCTTTTCAGTCTGGTTCCAAGGTAGAGCAGTGTGAGCCATTGTGTTAGACAGAAGTCAATCACTGCCCCTGTGATTTTAAACCAATTTACTGCCTTCAAACAAAAGCCAAATAGTACGTTTTTATAAATTTCTTGAAAAAAAATTAAAAAAATTAACAAATGTTAGAATGTAATAGAGCTACAGTCTTTTTGAGTTTGGAAATCTCTGTAGTGCAGTTCATTGACAGGAAATGCACTTTTAGTACTGGTTGACTGAAAAATTTAGAATATATGATCCACACCAAAAGTCACTATATTAACAAAACTTTAATTCTTATTAATTGTGTTAAATACTCACGAAAAATCTTAGTGTGGTTTTATGGAATGGAGAATACATAGCTAATCTTGTGCTTCTTTTACACATTTATACTGAAGAAACTTAAATTTCAAGCCTTGGAAACAAGACTGGTTGGCTGTGATCTGGAATGGTACTGTGCCTCTACTCCCATGCTAATCCTTTTTGTGTGCTTACAGCAGTTAATGTGATGTTTGGTGGGGGCCTTTCTCCACATATTCACACTACCAGTTATGTCAGGATTATTTCCATAAAGAGGCAATTCCAGAGCATCTTGTCCAAGACTGCTGGTATTGTGAGAAGAACAAACAGTAGAACATTTTCTCTCCACATTCATTAGTACTGAGATTGACTATTGCCAAGGATCAACATTTTACACTGAATTAGACTTTCTTTCATCTTTCCACCAATGATATGATTTTGATACGCTTCCAGTTTGCCATTCAAAGACAGGGGTACTGGGATGTTCATGGGATCTTCTGCCCTCTAGGACAGGCTGACCTTGTGCTCGGAGAGAGGTGATTTCTCCCCAAAACCCACTGCATGTCTGGGGAAAATCCTCCATTGTGGGAGCTTCCRGTGAACGAAAAATCCCAAGGATGAGATTTAAAGGTAACTTACCAAAGGTCCCAGAGGAAAATGATGAATAGAAGTCCCAGCTGTGGATGGGCTGAGGTGCAGATATCTCTCTGGAGGCTCTGGYGGTGTGTCCTGACAGCCGGGGGGATGGCCATGTCCTGAGGGCACCGGGCCCAGCTCGAGAACTGTGTGAAGTTTTGGGTGGCAAAATATAAGAATATTTAATCTAGGAAGAAAAACTCTTAAAATAAGGAGGGACACGAAGATGGTGAAGGGCCRTGAGGGGATGGTGTGTGAGGGGAGGCTGAGGGCGCTGGGTCGGTTGGGCCAGAGGAGGCTGAGGGGAGGCCCCAGCCATCGGCAGCTTCCTCATGAGGGGAGAGAGCGGCAGGCATGGGTGATCAGTGATTTGGGATGATCTGAAATTGTGTCAGGACAGGTTCAGGGTGGAGATGTGACAGTGATTTGGGATGATCTGAAATTGTGTCAGGACAGGTTCAGGGTGGAGATCAGGGGATGGTTCTCCTGTCCCCAGAGGGTGCTGGCACTGCCCAGGCTCCCCAGGGAATGGTCCCAGAGCTCCAGGAGCGTTTGGACAGCGCTGCCAGGGATGCACAGGGGGGATTGTTGGGGGATCTTGACAGGGACAGGGGTTGGGTCAATGATTCTTGTGGGTCCCTTCCTGCTCAGGACATTCTGTGGCTGTTCTCTCCTCAGGAACCAACAACTGTCCTCTGGGCACTATTGGGAGTGCCTGACCTGTAATGTGAGGGCAAGGCCTCACAATTTTATTTTTTTTAAATTTTAATGCCTTTCAATGATGCTGGCTGCCTCGGGATGAGGACTGCTGTTCCTGTTAAGAGGAAAAAGTGTGTGTGAGCTTCCGTTCCTCTAATCAGCCCCATTAATCTCTCAGTGTTTATCCCAGAGATTAAACTCCTGGTAGTGTGTTTCCATTTTTCCTTTCTTGGTAAGACATACAGGGATGAACACAAAGCCATCCCAACATTTTCCTTTCTCCAGCACGTTTCCTGGCTGCCTGGAGCGATGTTTCAGCGTGCACTGCAGCCCTCCTGCTCCGTGTCAGGGCTGATCTGCACCGTCACCGTTGGATCCCTGCCCACAGGCTTCAGGAGCGCATCCAGCCTCCGTGTGACACCTGGTCCTGGCTCTGGGAATGCAGAACAGACTGATGAGATATTCAGCTCCTAAAAATAACTCCATCAGGTAGCTAGCAGTCCTTTTCCAAGACATAACCCAAGCAGCACCACGCACTAGATCCCTGTAAAGCTACTCCATTTCTCCTCTTAAGAAAGAATGATATGGGAAAGAAAAAAAAAAAGATTAATATAGCTCTGACTTCTTGACAAAGAATAATCTTTTTGACCTTAGACCATTTCCTTCAAGGTATTAAGTTTGTCGCATGTATTTTTTAACTCTGTGACTTAATTAGTTTTCAATTAAATGGGTGCATGTAATATAGATTAATTCATGTATCTCATCTCTGTAAAACAAACTGTTGACTGGTCTGGGAACAAAAACATTCTGTAAGTTATAAACAATGGCAATTTCTTTAAAATACTTTTTAGTTAGAATGGATGCCTGTAATTGTGTCTCAAGCCCAGACTGAGGTCAGGACTRTTTGAGATTCACAGCAGAAGCTGCAGGTGAAACCATAATGTGCTGAATATTTTAGAGCGATGTATAGATGTTCAAAAGAGGTGAAATGAGGCTCCCTCATTGTGCACACATTTGACCAGGCTTTGGTTCGTAATATCCTGTGATTTTTGTGGCGGCTATTCTTTCCTATCACAGTTGATATTGCACCTCCACCCACAGATTTTCTGATGTTACTGCAGTGGGATATGATGGATTTCCAAAGCAATCAATAGTGGAAGATTTTAACCCGTTAAAGCTCAGCAGTGCCACCACTGGCTGTATTTTCAGTGGGTGTTTTTCTTGAAGCTGAACATGATTTCACATCTCCTTTCTCCCCAAAATGTTTATCTATGATAGGGTGCTGCCTTACCAAGTTATCCTTTCCTAATTTGCTCCAACTGTCGTCTAAATAACGCTATAAATAAATGCAAATAGTTCTCTCTGCCTTCCCATCACCTACTGCTTATTACAGCCATTATTTATTAGCTGCAAGGAAAATTATAACTTGCAAAGAACATTCTGAGGGTGATTATAACATTTTTCTTTGAGGGCAGCAACAGCATTTGGAAATATTGTTATAGTGATAYGAAATTACAGATGAATTATTAAAAATCTCTCCTGCTGTTTGTGTGCAGATCTGGACTGAAATCTGTATAGATGGCCAAGGGTTCTGATCTTTCCTAAGGTATTCATCAGCCAAACTATAAAATTTTACTGCCTTTAATATACCTTAGCTAAAATTTTCTAAGCAGTTTATTTTGCCGCAATTTCTCCACCACATATGAAGAAAATCTGTGTCCTAGTAATCACAATGATGAATTCTTAATGAATAATAGTTACATTCAATCATGCTTAGAAAAGAAAAAAAAGCAAATTCCATTTCTTCTTGATGTACACTTTATCCACATATTGCTATTTTTTTGTAAATATGTAGAGACATTACATACTTTAAAATCTTCATGTATTCGTAGATTCCAATGTATTCCAGGTGATTGTGCTGTGGAAAAATAAGTTTTGATAACTCAGAAGTCTATTACCCAAATAAGAAAACAAATTGCAATCGTCACAAATAATCTCGATTGTGATGCAAGGAGACAAATGCAGCCATGGAGTGAAATTATAAACAGATTAAATTATTTTAATTGACCAAAAATAGTCTCTTATTGTCCTGTGGAGAATTGAGCTTGATAGAGTTTGGGCCAGGGAAGAATTACTTGTAAAGCCCATCACGCTACTCAAATATACAATAAATAGGCTGAGAGTGTAACAGCAAATGTCTGGATTTAGAAAGAAAATATCCCCCAAGTCCTGCTCAGCATTAGCAGGATTAGCACTGAACATGTTCCAGAAGATTACAGGAAACAAAACTCTTTTCTTCTCCTTTTTTTTGGCAGGGAGAAGCTGCATTTTCTGAAGGATCAAGCTAAATGACTCTGTCATGTTGTAATTTGAAGCATTTTTTWAAATTTTCATTGGTAGTTGGTGCTGGTTTTGCTGCTTTACTGGGTAAATCCCCTGTGATCAGAGCAGGAATGTCCCTTTTCAAACTGAAAAGGAGCTCCAAAAGCACTGACTGYTCAGTCTGGTGTGTGGAGCAATAAAAGCACCCACTTGTCCTGGCTGATATTATAAGAATTAATATATCTTTTGTATAACAGCTTCGAGCTTCCTTTGTTTGCCAAAGCAAATGAAAATAAGGTCCTTCTACTGAAAGTCAAATAAACAAAATTASTAGAAGATATAACTCCCTGTCCTTCCATCGGGAGATATTTATGAGCACTGCTTGATGTACATATTGTGTTGGCTTTGCTTGATAATTTTGATCTAGCAATTTTCTGGTTGAGAAGTAAGTTTGTTCTGGCTGCTTCCTCTCCTGATGGAAAGAATATATTTTACCCTGCTAGTGGTAGAATAGCTGTAATTTTTTTTTAACCCACAAACCAGAATATAATGAAATCAGTTTAAATGTGTTCATAAAAATGCATTTTTTGAGAGTAGTGGAAACATTTGAGAAGAAACACATTATTTCTTTGGCATACAAATGGGGTTTATCAAGGTAATGTCACAATATACTTCTGCCGGCTAGAGTCAGGCCACCACACCTGATTTAAATCRCTGAATTGAATCCTGGGGGACTGATTTGATCACTTGCTCTGACCACTCCCTTTGCAATGAAACCCAGGGATGCCACCAAGACTCATATCTTTGACAGTGCTGCCAAATTGCTGTCTATTCTTCCTTACAGCTTAGTTTAAAGCTGTTTTTTGCATTTTTATCAACACAGTCTGGGACAGAGTCAGGATCTCTCTCATTATTTTTAAGCACAGGCATGCTCTCATGATTTTGTTTGCTGTTATTGAGTTGGTCTTTTGTTGTATTGGTGTTGTACCACCCCACAATTGGTGCTTTGTGCTGCAGAACTCCCYTTGGAGATGAAAATGCTTTAGGAGATTCCAGCTTTACCTAGATGGCCTCTTCTCAAGCTCCTTCTACAAGGTAAAGTCCAGACCCCAGTTCCTAACTCCTTTCTCTTTAATTGCAGTTGAAATCAATAGCATTGTGGATTGTTAAAAAATGTTGCCTTTTTTTCTCAGTGATATGTGCACAACACAAATTTGCCATGGGTAGATCAATGACTTTTGGCTACAGGAGTCTGGTAAATCAGCATATATTACAACTCTAATATTCGTGTGCAAACTATTTTTAACTCCAGGACCCTTTCAATTGTCATCTSAACTGACACTTCCACAAATCCTTGATTTGTTTTGGTTATGCAGGAAGAAATTATTCTGAAATCTCTCTGGAGCTGTGTAAATGTTTAATCATTCTTGGTACAAGGATGAAAATAATCTCTTCCTCAACTTGAAATGAGATCAAAATGACACAGATTTGCTACCAGTAAAAACTCATTTTCTGTTTGTTTTGGTAGAGTGGTTCCAGAGGCTAAATGAGGAAGAGTTGTCTGTGGGTGGCCAGARTAGGTTCATGTCTGTGGGTAATCATTGTATAAAAAGAGGATTTTAGTTTTTAGTTGTTAAGAGACATTGCTATTTGGATATCTTAAATGTTTGAAGCTAAGCATGGCTTAGGCTGCAGTTGGTGATTTCTTGGGGAGCACTCATAGTTAACAGACAAAGGAAAGATGGGATTTATRTATAACAAGGCCATGCAGTAATTTGATTGCTAAAGTAGTTGACAAAATCACGATGGTCCTCAGGAAAAGCCCTTGGAAAACAATCCCAGAAAGCAGTCAGGGTGAAAACTAATGTTTTATACTTTTTTCCTCCTATATSAGTGATGTAATTGGATGTGCAAATGCTCTGAATTATGTTGTTATGAGCATAAAGCACTGGCGAGTCTGACATTATTGCATTGTAGTTAATGGAATCCCCAGCTTTGCAGCTGCTCCGTCTATCCTGGTACCAAGATTAACAGCAGCAACAAAATGTGCATTACTGGGTCATAAGCAGAGTYACTGCTGTTTTCCAGTCATTTTGTTCACTTGTAAAAGTGATAAACACAGAAGCAACTCGTCAGCTCGGTGCTGCAGCGGGAGGGGGCTGTTTGGGCGCAGGACTGTCTGTGCCCTGGCTCTGCACACCCTGCATTTCCGAGGCGCTGAGCCTCCCAGCAAAGTGTGGCAGAATGTTAATGACTTTTAGCTGGTTTCTCTGGAGCCGTGTGTTCTCTGGGCAGCGGGCAAGGCCCGCCCGGGCTCTGCTTTCACCCACGTCCCTGCTTACAAACGGATGTCGTGGCAGCCTAGGTGGTCCAGGRCTGTGTTTGGGTTTGCATTGATACTTTTATCTTCCTAGGAAGTAGAAAAGGTCAAACAGTTAATGAACTKATTTTAAGGAATATCAAGTCCTGTTCCAGGCAGATATTCAGCTTTGACAACATTGGGTTGCTGAGCCAAGGTCTCATTTTGTTGTCAGGCAGCTCCCGCTGAGAAACCCATTTTGTGGATAATAGAGAACCCACTTGAGGGCAGGAGGGGGTGGAGGGAAGCTGCTCCTTGGAAAGGTCTCTCGTTCAATAGCTGCATGTTCAGGGGCACTTGTGCATCTCCAGCAGTCTGGGATACCTGTCAGAGTCGCAGCAAGCASGTTTCAGGGAGACACGAGCAGGTTTTATAGCTGTGAACTCAAATTCACTGCTGCAGATCACACACTTCAAAAAACCCCGTACCTTTCTGTTCTGCCAGCACAGGGCAAGGTGACAACAGRAGGCTTTTCTTTTAAAAGTAACTTATGCCACGAAGATTCAGCTATAAATCACAGATCACAACCCTTTGGGAGAGTAGCCATACAAAAAAAATTCTAAGCTGTTTCTAGACTCAGTGGGAGATTGAACCAGACTCAATAAAAGGTAGCAGAGGTGTAACATTGGGGCACTTACGGTTCACCCWGGTAAACAATTCCTGTGGGATTTCTCTCTCCCCCTCGCTGCTGCCTCTATCACCGATCTATTGTTGTAGATGTTGTACCTTGTCCTTGATGAATTTGGAATTCTACATCTCCATTTGTTTCTATCTAAGTGGAGTTTTTATATTGTTTGTCTGCCAGCATCCAGTGATGTGAAAACAGCTTCAGCCACTGAGGTGAGCCTGTTGCTGACCCAGAATGTTCTGTTTGCAGTGATTCCCTTGGAAGTTTATTGGATCACAGCACATCTGGGCAGGGTTCAGAGCTGGTCATGAAAACAGACAAGTCTGGCTCGGTTTCATTTTTAAGTGCCAAGATTTTGTTCAGCTCTGTGAATCCCTCCTTGCAGCAATTAGGCACAGTCCTCCCAAGCTAATGACGTCAATAAAYGGAGGAAGTCCTTTCCTCAGCAAGAAATTTTTGCTATTTATGGCATTTTTGCAATCTTTTRAAAGCTCCTGTAGAAAGAGTGTGGRAYAATATAGGAAAGTAACTAGAAATGTTGCATTTAAATAGGAAAGAGACTAGAAATATTCAATTTAAATAGTTACCTATTACATTCAAAAGTGGAGCAAATACAGCCTGGTTTAGTAAATCAGTCGATATYAATAAAAAGGACAGTGTAAATGGGAGTCCCATTTTCACAGAATCCCAGAATGGTTTGGGTTGAAAAGAACCCTAAAGATCACCCTGTTTCAACTCCCTATCATGGGCAGGGAACTTGAAACCATTAATCATGTCTAAATGTAGAGTTTTGTTTTGGTTTGGGTTTTTTTGTATTTGTGAATATATTTTAAGGTAATCTCAAATGAAGGAGCTAAATGCAAGATGTGGCTTGAACAATTGATTTCCAAATTATCATGCTAGAGTTAAAATGGCCTGTAAAATACTTATGGATTGTATTTATAAGCAAAACTATTTTCATGTTAAGTAATATGTTAAATAATATTAATTGATACCTTACAATATAAAATAATGCATTAGATATTACATTAAATAACATTAAATAATAAGTATAACTAATGCTGTAAAACCATAGAGAACTCTTTATGAAGCAGAAAAACATTTCAATCAATTAATGGAAAAGCTGTACCTGATTACATTCAGGTRATTATGCCTTACAAACCAATAATAAAAATTGTTTTAGAGAGACATTATCAAGAAAGAACCGAAATAAAGATAAAACGTTGACGGTGCAATCCAGCTGGACTATTCCATTGAAACCGTTTAGTTCAAAACAGTGAACTGAAAAATCTTGGAAATCATTACTTTGAAAAAAAAAAAAAAGCCCAAAGCTTTGTGAAAAATTAATTCAAAGCAGAAGAAAAATGAGYCTTAATTTGTCAGGAGAGTTTTAGGTGTGCAAGTGCTTTGATGTCTTGCTGCAGAAAATCCCAGGAAAACACAGCTTACCTTCTGTTAACAGGGRCTGAAGTTCTCTATAAAGTTTTAGGAATATTTTAAACGATCCTACTATTGTAATTCAGTTTTCAGTGTTTTATTCAGGATGGGAATGACATTTGCAGGGACTAATTTTTCCTTATTTTAGGGATGCACCAATGACAAAGGAAAGCCTATTATGGTTATTGAAAAGGATTTTTACCAGCAACTACTTTTTAAACACTCCACCACTTATTTAAATGCTTAAATAAAACAATGAGCATTAATTTACTGTAATTTTATGGAAGTTCTTTTTCATCTGAGTACAGCCCTACTATAAAGGGTTTGCAGAACTGGGTCTCACAAAGTAAGGAACCATTGATGAGAAATCATTTAGAAAAAGGAATTTTAAGATAAAGCCTGGAAACCAATTGTAATCAAAATCCACTATAATGTAACCCTTTTTAAAAAAAACATAAGTGAAAGATGYATTTGCTTCTAAAAGATCTAAGTTAGGACTTGAAACATGGAAATTTTAAATACATTATTAAATTTTGGGGAGGAGAAAACATGTTTATCACTGTTAATTATTTTAGTTTCTTCACAGTTCTATTGAGGAGTGAGAATTAATTTTCAGCCAACAATTGGAMTRGGATGATGTCTGTAGAGGGGAAATWGTAGATTTGGGCAGATTTTCAGGTATTTTAGCACACCTGACAAGAGCTGATGACATCATCTATGTTAGAATAACATCTTGTTAAACAACAATCTTCATCAAAATTAAACTACTTATAAAAAATCAATTACAGAATTCAAGTGTATTGTAAGTTTTTTAAATTCAACTGCAACAGTTTCCTCGAAGTTCTCTTGAATGTCTCTTTTGTGTTAATAGGAAACTGTAATTTATAACTGCTTCAGCAAAGAATAGGGTGGTAAATGTTGAAGGTGGTAAAAAGAGTTGCTGAAAGCTGCTCCACAGATGAGGTGCCATTCACTCTGGTATTTTGACCTTTAACACCAGATTTGGAATGCAGCTCAGGAACTTGCTTTGGCCTCTTCATTTTAATGCAGCCCAAACACTTCCTGAGCAAGCCATTAGGCAGCAGCCAAATTTTGTTTTAATCAAATGGACTCATAGATGGGTTGTTTTCTGTGTCTGGCCAGGATTCTGATTTGCAAATATAAAAGGGGACTCGGGACTTTAGGATGCTGTTAGCAAAGGGACACTGAAACWATTCAAGAAATCACTTAGGAGCCCTGTGTTAAAAAAACTTTGTAAACATGAGAGTATAAAGTATGAACTAAGAGTTGTATGGTTATGGAGCTGTGCCAGGGCAGGTTTAGGGTGGATACCAGGCCAAGGTTCTSCTGTCCCCAGAGGGTGCTGGCACTGCCCAGGCTCCCCAGGGAATGGTCCCAGAGCTCCAGGAGTGTTTGGACAGCACTGCCAGGGATGCACAGGGGGGATTGTTGGGGGGATCTGGGCAGGGCTGGGGTTGGACTCTGATCCCTGTGGGTCCCTTCCAGCTCAGGATATTCTGTGATTTACTCTCATGTAGCAATCAACACAAAATTCTGACTGTGTCCTGCTGAGGGATGGCACTGCCTTCCATGGCTTGGTGTGCTGTGACACAGCCACAGCTCTGCAGTCAAGGTCAGAGCACAAACCCAGGTGCTTTTCAGTGTAGGGGAACATTTCAGTGTAGGGGAACATTTCAGTGCATAGGAACATTTCAGTTTTGGGGAACATTTCAGTGTTGAGTAACATTTGAGTGTATAGGAATATTTCAACGTATTGAAACATTTCAATGTTGAGTAACATTTCCGTGCATAGAAACATTTGGTGGATAATGATTTATGTTACAATGATTTGTGTTCACAAAATCCATGTTTTGTAAATGCAGTCTGTTGCAGATTTATTTGCCATAAGTTGGTATTTCTTTGAGTACACTACAGCACAGAAGAAAGGTTCCAAAGCAGCTGCTTTCTGTTTATAAAACCAGGTCTTGCACYTGTAAGTTCTGCCTTTACTGAAGCAGCTGAACCCTCAGTGTGTCCGAGGGCTGACCCACCCAGCTGGAGGAAGGGGACACTTTGCTCTGTTCATGGCTCAAGGCTCTTGTAAAACCCAGGGCTGAACTGGGAAACCCTTAATAAGCTTAGAGACTTAAAATAGAAATAAACTCAGAATCAAAACTCCATGGAACACAAGCAGCTGAAATGTGATGCTTTCTTATCATCTGAAATTTAGTACTTTCTTATCATTACTAACAAGGACTTGAAATTAATTGCACTAAGAGCTGGCTGCCCAAAACCCTCCCTGCTATGTTTAAAAACAAACCTCAGAAGAAAACATTGCCTGGTTTAAACCCTTTATTTCTATTACTATGTGTATTACAGCTTCTATTCTGTGTGTAATGATAGTGAAGAATTGAGGAAACTCACGTTTTCTGGAAAAATAAAAACACTTACAGATATAAAGTCAAATCTCCTTAGTTTCAGCTACTTTAATATTGAAACAATCAATGTCTAAGGTGCACAAACCCCTTTGAAATGGCAAACAATGGATCAAGTGCCATATTCTTTCCCTCTCCAGCAGAAAAGGCCGCTTTGGAAATTGAGCTCCTGAAAACTCTATCTTTAGGCCTTAAATCTGCAAAGTATCTTAAGAAATTAATTTCAGTCTGAATATTTTGGAAGTTTGTAAATGATGTACTGGTGGAAAATTTCCGTCTTTATCGGGACCCTATTCTGAAGCCTGTAAAGAGTTAAAAGGTTGTGATTATGGATATTTCCACAGAGGAAATTTTCCTGTTCTGGATGCAATTTTCCTACCCTTAAATTATATTTAATCTCTGTAGCAGGTGGAGAAGTTGACTGCAAAACACAGAATGATGCTCCCAAAAATTGTAGGCTTGTGAATAGCAGGGCTAACGAAGATGTGAGAATTGTGGATGTGTCACTGACACTCGTGCTCTTACACTTTAGGACACACAGCCTTTCTTGCCTTGACTCCACCAGCAAAGTCTTCCTTTTCCAGTGGGACAAGTGACATCGAGTAAGGAGACTTTTATTAGTGTTCTTCTTATTACACTTCCAGTCAAGAGGAAATGATGACTAGAACGATTTTTAGAGAAAGTTAAACTTCTAAAAAAAAAGCCTTTTTTAAAAAAAAAATTGTGCCTAGCATTCATCAGCAAAAGGAATTTTTCCTCNAAAAAAAAAAAAAAAAACCACCAAAAAACAAAACAAAACCAAACAAAAAAGAAACTACAGGTAAATTTTAGAGAAAGATTTTACGAAATAGGTACCACTTCAAGGATTACATACACCAGATATTGTGCTAAAATTAAAACATGAAGGTGGGAGCACRGAATCCCAACTGACTATTTCCTTCCACTAAGTTCTATTACTGCTTTTCTTATTAGAGAATGCAAAAAGAAATGAGCCCAACTTCTTTGTCCTCCTCTTGTGAAACCAGAAGTCCATGTCTCAGATAATATGGAATGTCTCCTCTCTGCCCGATAAATTGTCTATAACTTGCCCTACAAACACCGGGATGAGGGAGTTCTTTATTTTATGCAGCAACTATGCGTAAAATGACCTCCAGCAAAATCCCTTCTCTCCTGCATTCAATTTTCCATGCATTAGGCTTCGTGTTTCTGGTAGTTTGATGATTCTCCTCAGCGCCAGACTCTTGGAAAATAATTTGAAATAAGTGTATTTTAAGCTTCTCTTTACAGCATAGTTAAACCCTGTAGGATCAGTTTCAGTTTTCCTGTGGATAGGATTGGAACAGAAAAGAGGGAGTAGGAACTGTTAGAAATACCCTGAAACATAAGAATAATAATTCCTGAGCTGGAAGGGACCCCCAAGGATCCCTTCTGTCACTGAGTTTCTTTGTTCACCTTTAATGAGTCATTGGGAAAAATAATTATCTAGCAGAGATGAAATTCTGGATAATCTGGTACTTTTCTGTCTTGTCCATTTGTCTTCCCAGTGGATTAGAGTCTACAGTAACATACTCCCTTTTTTAGCTGGGAAAGACAAAGAAGCCCATCATTTTTAGTAAGTGTATGCAATAAAATTTAAGAATATTTTCTCTTTTGGTTCTTGGAGCAGAGATGTTGCTTTTGCTGGGCATAGCGGGGTGGGGTTTCACAAGAATTTATTTTGTGGTCTATCAGCTAAGTTCTATTTTGACCCAATTTTTAGGTTATAAACCTACAGGTGGCAACTAACAACTGATGATTTACAGCTATAAAGAAAATATTTTATTAAGAGGCTTTTCAGTATTAAAGTACTGCAACATATTAAAAAAAACAAAAACGAATGAAAAGAAATACATTTCTGATTKAAAAATACCATTACAAAAAGCAAAACAATAAAAGAAATCTTTGGGCACTTTGCAACACTATACAGAAATGCAAGTTGGCTGAAACATCTGCAGTATCACATCATCTGCTCTGCAGGAATCTTGTGGAAGGCAATTAATTGTTAATTAGCAATGTGCCAGCAGACAGCTCAGGAAAGGATTGTTTGCTGAGTTAGTCCAAGTTGTCATCTGTAATTTATGTGGCAGAGCAGTTGCAGTAGCTCTGTGTGAATATTCTGGGGCTGCTTTAGGGAACTTAACACACACCACCTTCTCCTAAATTTCTGTGCCAGTGCTTAAACGCTGACAGGGCTAAAAGAGAAATACTGAATCGGAAAGGGTGTGTTTGACAAGAGCTAATCAATATTTTCCAGGCAATTACTTTGCATTATTGACGTGCAGCTTCAGCCAAAAAGACTTCAATAAAGGAAATGTTCTGAAAATATGGGACCTCTTTTTAAAATTTGAAGCAATATATTGATGGTGCATTCTATTTCAAAAATAAAATGTGATTGAGTGGAAATTTTAGAGGATAATATATATTTCTTATATTTTGCATTAGGAGAGAAAAGTAAATTATCTTCATTATGTATTAACCTGTCTTTTGGAGCTTCGTTCCTCCTTCAGGTGTGACACAGAACCAAAGCACTCCCTCATTCACACCTATCATTGGGTTTCTGATGGTAACTTGTGCTGATTTTAATGTATTTAAAGTGACATTTGGCAGAGTGTGCAGTGTTGCTGCCACCCCTCACTGAACAGGAATATTGCACAGATTCCCATGTTGGGGAGGATAGAGAATCAGGACAGGAAAAGTGGGAAAACTCATGGAGTGAGTTTAGGTCACAAATCTAAACCACAGCTCCATTCCAGTGACTCCGAAGGAAATAACTGCCCTGCCCCAAASTGGCCCAGTCTAGAGCTGAGCATACTGGGCTGTTGAATCAGAACAGGAGAAATAAATTTTCATCAAGGAATATCTAGATCTGAAAAGGTGTAGGTGAAAGATATTTACATTTCTGTTTATTTACTATAGCCGCTGATGATTAGATTAATCTACAGTCTGGAAACGGTTAAAAATTACTGTGCTATAGACTCAATCTAAAGCCAACTTTGTTTTGTGAATTTGAGGTTTAATCCAAAGCCTGGCTCAGTGGGCTGCTTGTAAAAAAAGAAGGGCACTGGACCATTACCCAAGGGCTGGGGGAAATGCTTCTTCCTGTCAGGTTCACTCCTTCCTGTCTGAGGTGTGAGAGTTATTAAATTTCTTGAACACTGTAAATCCTGACAATCTTCCTGTATTGACCTGGAGCACAAGGCARCTCCTTACCCTACTTTACAACAGGGAAAAAACAATGTTTGGGATAAAATAAAGGACTTTAGTGCCTGCAAAGAGCATCTGTAACCTGAATTAAATTCTGATACTGTTCACTGAGTACCTTTAATAACACAAATTCTGGAATCTTACTATAGTTGAAAGTATATCCACAACATCTAAACACAGGCTCTGCTCAGAGTTCATTCTTTTTCCAGGCTGGAGAAGCTCTCAGCAGCTCTGAGTTACTGAGAYGTTATCAACCATGCTGATAACATCCACATCTGCATGAAGRSTGCAAATTCAGGTTCTGATCTGGAAGAATGACTGGCTATAGACAGTTGTGGTGTTATGTATCTGGTTCTTGTGAGGCCTCTTTGGCATTTATTTTATTTGGTCTCACTTGTAAGTTCCATTACAACATTACAGAGGTGTCTTCTCATTTAGTGCTGCCATTTCTTTGTTATTTTCTGGSTTTCAGTTCAGCTGGATGGATGACTGCTAACTCAGGATATTGTGTATAAACTCAGGATTTGAGGCTCTCTCTGAGTGCTGTCTTTGTATAAAATTCATGTTTGGGAAGCTCAAGGTACCATTAACCATTAGCAGAGGGGTGTGTCAATAAACACAGTGGGAATAAATGAAAGAACTCGTGACACAAGGAACTAGCAATCTGTGCCCCCTTTTCCAGGGGATCAGCATAAACCCTATATCGTGGAATATTGTCACCCACTCCTGTCTATAAGATGGTGTGGAAGATAAARTACACGAAACAAAATACAAATCTCAGGCTGCCAGCAGGGAACAAGGGAAGGACAACACCAGTAGATGGAAAAGTGTTTTTTGCAGCTCTCCTCAACTCAAAACCCAGCATCTCCCCCATTGTGAGGCAATAAATTGGATGGAGAGATATCTACAATGATAGAGACTGAGCCTTTCTAAATAGAAGCCAAACAATCAGGTGCTGCTTTACTTAAAATTGTCTGCAAGAAATAAGTCTTTCTTTTTCCTGTTGCAGCAAACTGATTAGGCAGAAATCAGCCTGGTTTTGATTGAAATCAGCCTCCAATAGAACAGCTAAAGGTGTCTGTCTTGTGTTGGCTTTGTGTTTTAGGCCTTTGATCCAAAATATTGTCAGATTGTTATCACTGATTAAATTCTTTTTGTATTTGCTTTTGTGTAGCTATTTACCCATGAAAAGTCCAACTTTATGGGATCYTTTTATAAGGCTTGGACAGGTTTTRCTTGCATCAAATCTAAACTGAAGTTTTTAAATCTGGAGAGGATTGTTGTTCCCTCCCCCATCAATTATATTGTTGTTGCAGAAACAACACAGAAATTCAGAGTTACAATGAGGAGAAGAAATGAGCCAAGCCCCAGTTTTTAATTTCCAAAGCTGTATCACATGACTTTAGCTGACTTTAATTTTGGCATCCTGGCAGAATCCTGTGGAAATGTGGATTTTTCTTGGAGGTTGTTTTCCCAAGTTACCCTAGWTATGAATGACTTCTCTTCATTAATTTTAGTTTATAAATATAAATAAATGCATCCTTGGAACATTTGGTACTTCACAGCACCATTCTCTGGTTAGCAGAAACATCTGATTCCCACCCCCACCTCTGTACTTTCTGCACAGATTTGTAARAGAATCCTTGGGAGTGTGGAGATAAACCTGAATAAAGCACAACTTGAATTGCTTTTTAGGCCACACTATTTTAACGTGGGGCCTGAAAGGCATGGCCAGGAAAATTCTTTGTGGTGAGTGGGTTGGAGGCAGAAATTCTCACCTTCTGCAGAACAAATGCTCCACTATCAGGAGCRGGCAATGCTGAGGGAAACCATTTGGACGTAATGGGATTACCGGAGGTGTGATGCTGCTGGTCCTTCTGCAGAACAAGTGCTAATGGTTTATTAGTTAATTGGTGTTTAGTTGTAGTTATTTTTGCTGGAATCAGCCTTCTGATGTGGGTAACTCTGTCTCTTGTGCCACAGTAGGGCTGTGTTGCAGGGCTGGTGTCACCTGAACTCTGATTTTGTGTCACATGCAGGTCTCCCAGCASGCTGGCAGGAACCGGCAGGAATTCCTGATGAGGAGCATCAGCTATACCGGTGACAGCATGAACTGAGACCTAGCCTGGAATCCAGGGGATTTCTCTTTGCAACTGCAAAGGCTCTATCAGAATTTAAAAAAATAGGGCTCTCAACCTGCTCTAAAATTTGTCATTTTATGTTGCAGACACTGTCAAGTGTTCACAAGGATTAGCAGGCAGCAATTACTTCCATAAACACTTCAGCTGGTAGGAGACTGAATGGGAACTGGTGCAGGAATACAGCAGTGGATAAAACACTTGACACTGGGAATTAATCATTTCAAACACTGAACAAATCAGCAGCAAATAAACACCTTCAGTATCTGCCTGTAGACTGTCCCTTGCAGCCCGCCCTCTAATTTGGGATCATCAATCTATTTGGTGAAGATGGGTCTCTCCTTGTATTGAATCACCAAATGTTTACTGTCCCTTAGCTTCCCTCCAGTTTTAGAATTACTCTCAGGAATAAAATGAGAATTCACTGTCAGCTTTGATGTTCAAGTGTATCCTGTTGAGCCTGCTAGGCCTGGCTGGAATACAGAAAAACAGTGTCTGTTTTGATCCCTGCTGAAAACAAGATGAAGAAGGGGATAAAAATAAATCAACAAAAAAGCCCTCCAAGTAGAGTTTGATCTGTGCACAATCAGGTTGAAAAAAACTGATCTATTCCATCCTCAATTAATGAATACCGGCTGCACTAAAAACAAACCACTGAAAGACCACCCAAAATCAAACCTAACTCTAGTAATATTTATGAGGAGGATACTTTAAAAAAAAAAAAAAAAGTGATTTTTTTCAATTTTACCATTAGCAGCTTTTCCTTTCCCAAGATAGTTTTGACTAAAACTATAGATGTTGGCATCAAGAAGAGAGAGGCTCATCCTGCACCTGTTAGGTGCAAGGGTTTATGTGCTAGAGAGCTGACAGGGTGAGGCCCCAGCACCCACTCTTGTGACAGGCATCATTTAAATGCAAAATTCTGAAAAYTTTAACCACAGCAGAGGCTTCAATGTGGAATGTGCAAGCAGGGTACAAAGTCAGCTCAAGTTAATATCAAATCTGTCCATGGGCATCTTTCCATTGTCTTCCATGAGCAGTGCTAACAGTTGTCCAGGCAGTGGGAAAAGTCCACGGAGCTGGAGGGCAAGAGGGAGAGGATTCACATGGAAGAAGAACAGGCTGTCCCTGGGACATTCTCCACAGCATTGTGGTTTTAAGAGCTTGTGTGTTCCAAAGTGCATCCCCTGGAGCTGCAGAGCAAAGCCTTGGTGATCGTAACTGCAACAGAGTGTGGAGCTGAGGGAAGATTTGAAGCAAGAACCTGGCTGGATTCTGCCACTTGCCGAGAAGGTGCAGAGATGAAGAACGGAAGAGGTATTTACTTTGGGTTTGGAAATATGGGGTGAAAACCATTGTCCTACTGTAACATAAAAATAGGAGGGGATTAAATGGGAAAAAAACCCCACCCTTCTCTATTAGAAATATTTTATTCAACCTGAAACAAAACCATTTGTAAGATTTTCTTTTCCCAATTCTTGCCTCTTTTAGAGCTTGAATTTTAAGCCAAGCCCCAGCTAGCAATGCCCACATGGGCTGGTTCTGCATTTTCCTGGTGTAACTCGAAAGCGCCCACATTGTTTCCACACTTCCCAAATGTTCCCCCTGCATTTTTTTTTTTTCATCCCGTCTGTCCCCCGGCTCCCCCCGCCGCCCTTTCCAGCTGAAGTTTCTGTCATCTGTTCCCGGCGGGTTCCTTTTTTTAACTTGCGGGGCCTGCGCCCGGGAGCGGGGCCGGGAGCGCGGCAGGTGCGGGGCTGTCGCTGCGCCCCGCCCGCCGCATGCGGGTCACCCATCCATCCCTGCTGCAGGGGAGCGGAGCGGGGCCGGGACCAGCGCGGGGATGCGGAGCGGGGCCGAGAGCCGCCGGGGGATGCGGAGCGGGGCTGCCAACATCCCCGGCTCGGCCCTGGCCGCGGGGCGGGGGAGCGCAGGCTGGGGATGCTCGGCTGGTGATGCTCGGTGGTGATGCTGGGTGGAGGAGAAGGAGGAGGAGGAAGAGGAGGAGGGGGGAGCTGGCGGGACAGCCTGAGGTGGGCGGAGGGGGGAGGCGGGTGTTAAACCATCGCTCCGGGGAGGGCTGAGCATTTGCAAATTCCGGCTCCAGAGCGCGGGGAGCATCCTTACCCACGCCGGGCCGCCAGCAGCGGCAGGGCAGGACGAGGCTTCCCGGCTCCTGGGGATCCTTAGCGCCTTCTCCCCGGCCGGCCGTGCCCTGCCCCGCGCTCCCGGAGCCCATCCGCCCGCAGGCAGCGCTCAGCCGCAGCCCGGCCCCTGTCCCCGGCGCGCAGCACGGGCACAGCCCTGGGTGAGTAAAGCGGGAGCTCCCCTACTCCTCCACGACCATTCCAGCCCTTCTCCACATCCCTGGCTGCTCCTGGGCTCAGCTGTGCGCCGGGAAGGTGCAGCAGATCTCTGTCCTCTGGTAGGTCAGYCAGGCTGGAATCCTTGCCTGGGGAGGGATTTTTGAAAGGCTTCACTATCTGCTAGGAACTTACCAGTGTCCACTTGGAAACAGCTCCTTCCCTTGTACATACCCTTCTCTGCTTCACCCCACCCCTTTCTTTTCCTTTCCCCCTGCTTTACAACTTTTCCTGCCTTGTRGAGTTGCCTCCCTCACTTTCACCTGCAGCTTTCCTTAGGTGACAAGAAGCCAAAGATAGGCTGGAAGACTTTTGTCACTGACGGTTAGAAACAGCAAGTGTCTCAAAACACCTGTGTGTTTTTCTTTTGTTCTCCACTAGGCTGAAAAGTCATGACAGCTGAAAAGACTATTCCTATAATTAATGGCAAGCCAGAAGATGCTTTGGACCCAGAAGCCTCAAGTACCAACCTCGTCCACAGCAATGATAAGAAAGTTCATGAAAGAGGTCACTGGAACAATAAGGTTGAATTTGTGCTTTCTGTGGCMGGGGAGATTATTGGGTTGGGAAACGTCTGGAGATTCCCATACCTTTGCTACAAGAACGGAGGAGGTAAGATGGCATCACGTATGGATTTACATGGGAATTAAACGTGGGAATGAAACAGTTAAGAATGCTTTGCAGTGATTTATTGCACTAGTAAGAGATACGTGTTCAGGATTTCAGTGCATGTGCAGACAGCAAAGCTTTAAACATCTGACAACTGAGAAAAATCGTTGTGTTTCTCTCTCCTTCTCTCCAAACACTGTGTGGTTTATTTTTACAAGTTTCTTTTGCCTTGGTAAATTGACATATTTTTTTTCAGTAGCATTTTTCATGTAGAAGAAGCTGGTGTTCTGTTATAGTAGTACACTATGTCTTCTGCCTGTGAATACACACCCAGGCATACTTAACTAAGTTTGTCTGACACAGAAAAGAATGCAGCAGTTTATTTGTCACAACAGTGTACTTTGAAGAGGGTGAATTTTTTTTTTAATAATGATACAAAGATTTTTTTTTTTCTTTGTCACGTGATTTTTTGGGTAACTCAATGTACTTTTTTCCGCTGCATACTTCCCCGATTCCTACAGCAAGGTAGGGAACGATGTAAAACTGCAGGTTACTCAAAAAAGAGAGCAAGCCCTAATAAATTTTAAACATGAATGTTATTTGAGAGAGGAAAGAGCAGACTTAACTTCTGCAGAAGTATAACATGTGGCATGTATTGGTTATAGCTAAATATAAACTGTATAAGATATATGACAGTTGAGAATAAGCACATCAGCTGTGACTTGGGAAGCAAYGAGGAAAGAAAAGTAAATTAAAAACTCAGTTCAGAATTCTGTGGACTGGGTTCAACATTCTCCCCACTTAAGGCCTGAGTCAGTGGTAGTGTAAACACAGAGGCTGGGAGAAAAATAGGATGTTCAGGGCTGATAAGCACCGATCTGCTCTTTGACAGGATTGTTTGCCAGCAATGCTGTGCCAGATTTCTATTCCTTGTCCCTCCTTATCTRAACTCARGGATGGTTTTTAGCCYAYTTTRTCTGCTGTTTCTGCAAGACAAATACTGTTGTGGAGGTTGTGTTTATCGTTGGTAGTTCCTTTCTTTATGGATCTGTATTTTGGCAAACGAAGGTAACAAGAGTTCACCTCTTTCCAGAATGCTGCTACCAACTCCTGCTGTTAGTACATAAATATTAACAAGCTGCATATGATACACAAATCCCTTTCTTGTTGACTGTCGAGGTGYTTCCAGAGAACTTTTGGCAGGGGAAATGATGAAAATATGTTTTTGGTGTGTAATTTTTTGGTTCATACCAAACCTTTAGGTGCCCATTTGTAGGTATGTGCCAGCTTGTCAAAATGTGATGTTATTTCTAAGGCTGTAACATGAGGTAGAAAGGATTGCAGTAACTGTTTTGGGTGATCTGATGAAAAAGTAATTTTTTAAATATCACATTTTATCACCACTCTCTTCTTTAATAGAATGACTGGGTGTGGTTTAATTGCTCATGTCCTGGTACCATGGGACATTTGCCATTGACCAGTTTTAGTCAATGAACACTTTCGTCTATGACCTGTGACTTTGTAACCCTCTGGAATGCCCTGCTGGAATTAGACCAGAGTTTGTTTTCAGTACTTACATCTGACACATCAAACCTCTTAGTATGGGGTAGGGGAAGATGGTGATAAAATGTTTGAGCTAGTTGTGAAATAAGTTGCTGCTTACAAAGGAATYGAGAAGCTGTAGCATGGAACTTGTGAGGTCTGACCTCTCACTAGCATTCAGTCCATAACAGGTAGCGTAGGGATAAGCTTCTGTAATTTTAAGTTGTTCTTGTGGATGTTTAGATTTTTAGGAAAATTGATTTCTTTGCATTCTTAGAATTAAGCATTTCTTGGAATCTGATCATTTTGCAAGCTGGGAAACCTGAGGTTTTCTGATTTGCCTGTTGGAACTGTGTTGGAAAAACAGTCCAAGCTGATTCTTTGGATTTCCACAAGTGGCCATGTTAAACTCACTAATTGTTAAACACACTAATGTTAAACACACTAATTGTGTGTATAAGGGGGTCAAGATGGATTTCATACTGGCCAGTCAATTAGCCAGAGAAGCCATGAAAGTATTCCATTCTCATGGAATCCTCATGGGTTGCTTGGGGTTCAACTGCAGGGACATTTCCTAACTRTTGTGATGAGATTTGCTGTGCTGACTCTGGAGGAGGACACTGCCAGTCAGAGCAGCTGTATTTAATTGTCTCAATTAAAACAACACCTTTCTAATCAAGATGATTAAAGCACAAAACTGTTTCAGGGTGGGTGAGTGCTGTGTTTGGGTTTTGCTCTGGGTCACTACCTGTGGCTGGGGTTTGCTGTCAGAATCCCACAAAAATGCTGGTTCATTTGTTATTTTCCTAGAGTTTCACATGCATGTTTCTGGCTGATAAGGCCAAGACCTGCTTTCCTGTCCTAGAAAGGTCTGAAGTTTGTTTCTTCATTCCCTTTTCATGATCCTTATCATCAGGATCCTATAAACAATATGCAAATGATTTCTTGGATTTTATATCCATGATGCGTCTCCATCTCTGCTTCCCTGAAAAAAGCAAGGAAGATGGTGTAGACTGATATGGTGATGAGCAGAACAGARCTTTGTGGCTGAGCATATCTGTGATCTTTTCTGTGTTTGAGAGACACTTGAGCAACCTTTATACTGAGGAACTTTGATCTGGTCTGTTTTAGTCCATGGCCTAGGCTGACAGGTTAACTTTGGATATTTGGGGCAGGAGTAAAGCCTTYCTGCACTGAGGGATGGCTCACAGGTGATCCTTCCTTTTGTGGGAAAATCCTCCCTGTGCTGCCAAGGAGCTGTGCTCATTCTAACCAACACCCCCTCAATATTCACTTGCAGGAGCTTTCCTCATCCCCTACGTGGTTTTCTTTATTTGCTGTGGAATACCAGTATTTTTCTTGGAGACGGCCTTGGGACAGTTCACAAGTGAAGGAGGCATCACATGCTGGAGGAAAGTTTGCCCTCTATTTGAAGGTAACAAACSGTGCTGTGTTCCACTGCAAAAGAGTGCATTCAATTTGAAGTAAAATAAAATWACTTGTATCAAAATTGAAGTTAAGATATACTTAAAAGTGTAAACATTTGYTTTTAAATTACCTGAAAAGGAGAAGTTTTCTTTTATATCTCAATTTTTTTTTTTTGTGTCTGCAGGCATTGGCTATGCTACCCAAGTTATAGAGGCACACCTAAATGTTTATTACATCATCATTTTAGCATGGGCTATCTTCTATTTGTTCAACTGCTTTACTACAGAGCTTCCCTGGGCTTCCTGTGGCCATGAATGGAATACAGGTATGACCTTGGGAGACATTCAAATCCTTCCAAATGATTGATTAATACATTGAAATGTCCTGAATGAAACTATTGGCGTAGCAAAGACTGTGGAAATGGGTTAATCACATCCCAACACAGCAAAATAAAGGAAATGCAAAGGCTGACTTAGAACCTTTTGGGTTAGGTCATTGTACAAGCATTTACTCCTGTAGAATATCATGTCAACAGAAAAAGACTATGGATTTTGTTAATTCTGTAAGATATTCTGGCTAAATCCCAAGACTCTCGTTTGCAATCATATCTATTCTCYCTGAACACAATGAGTGAATTCTGCTGTAGAGAATGACCTGATGGCAGGTTGCAATCTTGCTCTTTCGCTCTGATGAAATCAGGAGGAGTTTGAATGGAGAGGAAAAAATATTAAATGTGGATCTTTGGATTTATTCTTTTAAATGCCAGATGTTGAGAGATAATGTTCATCAAGCTACTTCTGGAAATTTAGTCTCATAAAGAATCCTTACTGCATGTAAAGTAGCCTTCTGCATGAAGGATGGTGTGCTTATAAGGGTTGAGTTGTGCTTCTGTCCTCTCATTGATGTTTACGTCTGAAATTCTCTGCTGATTGACTTTGTCCTTCGCAAACATTCATGGGGGGAATCACATCCTTCTGCCTTTGTTCCCACATTCCTGAAGTTTTGCATTTATCCCTTATATCACAGTCCCATTTCAAATCAAGTACCCACTGTATTATCTTCCATAGTTTTCATTAATTAGTTATTCAATGTGTTCTTTGAGCACACCTAAATCTGCCTGAAACCTCAGTTTATGTCAGGGAATTAATTTTGGGCCCAATGGATGTGGAAGGCTTTGGTATCAATTTTGGCAACCCTGCAAAGGATCTTAGCCAGTGCTATCACTGTCCAAATACTCCACAATGCTGAGCTGCGTTATCCTTTCTCTGTCTTAGAGATAATAACAAAAACAAAAMGCCAAAGGAAATATCCACTTGCCTTACCAGGAAAAAGTTTATGGCTGGCCATGATCCATGAGCCATTTGTAAYCATAAGCCATTGAAGCAGCAGCTGGAGTGGGAGTATCTTGTGATTCCCAATCCACTGCCTCAGTTTCTCAATGTTTGTTTCTTCTGCCTGAGGGGATGTTTGGCTCTGTGTCTTTGGGAAGTGTTGCAGGAGAGTCCTCATGGGTATTTCTCTGGGTTGTCATAATCTGGAGTTACAGAAGTAGCAGTTGTGGCAGTTAGTGCACCCAGAAACCCTTTAACCCCACACAGAAAATGTCCTGTGGAACGGGGGCTTTGCAAGGTGCACAGACTGGGTGATGAACAAGAAATGTTCTTGCATGTCAATATAGCAAACTCTGGTTTTTGYTCTTTTACAGAAAACTGTGTGGAATTTCAAAAACTTAACATGAGCAACTGCAGTCAAGTCTCTTTRCAAAATGCCACTTCTCCAGTGATGGAATTCTGGGAGTAAGTGCACATAAACTTTATATTTGATCAGACTATTCATTACCTTCCTATGATTTGATAATTTACACATGATTAGAYACCTTGTAACTCTATAGCACTCAGGGATGTGAGTTCAGCTGGAAATTTTCTTAAACAGCTAGAGAGTGTCAGAAGGAGAGTTTTTAACTCTTTTTTTAGAGGATACAAGGAAAGGAATTCCATATCCTGAAAGGACACAGAACAAAGTGTGCCACTTGCTCGGGAGCTTGGCTGCTGCTGCTGGAGGAAAGAGCCTCAAATCCATACTAATGAGGAGGCAAAGGTGAAAGAAAAAGGATGATTTACAAGATTCCTTTTTCTTTTTCTCTCCCAAATGTTTTTTTCCCTTAGGAGTTTGAGAGCTGCATCTTCATCCTTGTTTCAGCTAACTAATCCTCTGGCTTCTGTGTCTCATGATTTTTTTAAAGGAATATGTAAGTGTTAGTTATTCAGCTAGAATAACAGGAGAGTTTAACCCTCTCCTGTCCCCTGACTCTGATTCCTAGCTGGAATGAGAGAAGAAGATCATATGTTTGCAAAGATGATGTGCTTTTGTGGTGACATATTTTTCCTGATTATAAATATTTAATCAGTGCAGTCTCAGATTTGTTCGTCGCAGGGCGTAGGGTGTGTTAAGCCAGCCAGAGAAATGGAATGCTACTTTTAATACTGTGTGATTTCACAACTCAAAGCCTGTTACACAATTCTGGTTTACTACAATTTCTCGAGGACCCTTTAATTTTATTATTAAGGCAGAGCCTTATTCACAGGCTGTTTTGTTTTCAGGATAGCAACAGCTACATTTTGGAAGAGCCAAAAACTCCTTGAAGGGACAACTTTGCAATGACATAATTCCCTTGAATCTTAGTGTGCTTTTGTCTGCCTGAACCTCTTTGTCTTGCTACTTTGGTTAACTTAGACTTCATGGGTTGTTTCAGCAAATAATACCATTTTTTAAAAAAATAAAATATCCCCTCCCAAATTAAATTAAGCCTGAACAGTATGAGAGATGTATTCACTCTCTGGGTAAAACTGAATTTTTATTTCCTGTTTAAAATTTTCAATAAGAACACCAAACATCTTAAAATATATCTAACCACAGATAATCTTTCAGAAGAAATGAGTGACTCTCAGGTGGTATCTCTTAATGCTGTGACTTCATCTTAGTTTAGCAAAAATATCTTATGGTTCTTTGGGATAACACGAATTAAGACTTYGTATCAGTAGAGTAAATGAACAAAATATTTTCTCGAATATTAGCCAATTTACCCACTGCATTTACATGATTTTTCAATCATATTCCCAACTCAGCCACTGATGGTAACTCCACTTCTGCAGAGAAGTAGGAAATGTTTAGTTCAGCTATATGGAGGGCACAGAGTGAGTTTTATGTTCTCACATTTCATGGTTTTGTGGGTTTTGTGTTAGTGCTCATCTCTGAATTGCTTAAATTCCTATGTCAGTGTTATTTTGAAGAACATACAAACCCATTTGAAGCACGTCCCTTCTCAGAGATCTCTAAAAATGAAGCTAAACAAGATTCCTTAGCTAAACTTGCAATCAAGTTGCAGTAGGTTTTAAAGCCTTCAATTTTGTGGCATATTTCCCTACCTGATTTTGGCTGAGGCAGGAATGAATTATGAAACTAGAAGGGATAATCAGATTTAGCCTTTTCTCCAACTGGTTTTACATTCTTGTGWATACAAAGTGGAAAATACACACTTCAAAACTTTTAAAATCACAAAAACAAAAGAAAAAGTAAATTAAATAATCTGTTATTTATTTGAAACTTCTTTCTTTATTGTGTCACAGGCAAACTTTTGTAACACCAACAGTYTACTGGCCAAAATAACTTAAGATATTAAACTTATCTGCTTTCTCTGTCCAAGCAAAACTGAAGTTGCATAGTTTTGCATGCAAAAAATAAATGCAGTCACTTCCTGCTAAGGAAGATGTTTGCCTTGTTTGAAATTCAAATGGTTATGAAGTTGTATGCTTCAAAATCTGAAAAAAAATGTGACAAATTAGTTTTGTAATATAAGAATGAGCTTTTTTAAAATTCAGGACTGATTTTGCATTGAAGTGATTGACTGGAATTAAGATGATAATTCAATGTATGTGTTAAATATCATATATTGATGCACAGGGGAGTCCTTTGTGGCTGGATGTGCAGAGCGCGGACTCAGAGCAGTTAACACAAAGTAAATATTACCAGAGCAGTGAATTTGCCTGGAGGTAAGTGTTACCAGCAATGTTATTTCAYTCAGCCAGAGGCCTTGCTCTCCTGCTGATGCTTTATTTCTTTGTAAATTCTGGAGCCATAAACTCCCTGTGCACATGTTGAAACCAGTAGTAAGAGGTGAGTAGCCTGGAGTAGCCTGCACGGAGCAGCTGCTCAGGGCTTTCCAGAGCTCACATGGGCACTGTGTGAGCATCCTCCCTGCTCCAGTACTCCCTCCCAGACCTGAGGCTGCTCACAATTAATTTACTCGTGCCTGCCGAGGAAAATGGGAGGCTCTAGATTTGTTCTGAGCAACCATTGAGAACCTTCACACGCTGCTCCCTGCAATGCCAAGGCTGCCATTGAAACTCCTCTAAGTTGTGGCCACATAAAGCCAATTTATTGTGTGAAGGGTTGGCTGAGGGGGAAAAAATGGGGTTTTGTGGGTGGTGGCWTGTTTTTTTTTTGTCTGTTGAGTTAATCTGTGRATTAGAGGGGTAATTATTGTGCACAGTGATCCTGTTTGCTTATTGTGTGTGAGCTTGTTTACATGTAGAACTCARCCCTGTGTTTGTAAAGTGTCAGGCTGATGCCACAGCTGTCCTTTGATAGCCATATCACATTACCACAGTGCTCTGCAGTGCTCACAGCCTTCAGTGCTTTTCATTAAACCCAGCCTAACCACAAGAGTGCTTGGGGGAGCCTCAGTAATTCCCCAGTGGTTTTGCAGTGCTCTGTGGTGCTCRCCATCCCAGTGCTCCCAGTCTGAGGGTTGCTCGTGCTGGGGAGGTGCAGGTTGTGTGTCACGTGGGATTCATGTTCTGTAAGTGCCAGCAGAGATTAAGAGCAGGGGGACAAGCTGGATTTGGATTTATGTGTGCAAAATGAATACACCAGGCCCAAAACATCTTTATTTCTGGCTTTGCAAAGGAATCTTTTCTCTTTTACCTTGTTCTGCTAAGCCTTTTCCATCAGCTGGACTGTAAGGCTCAGCCCTTATTTATTTGTCACTGGAAGCAAATCCTCAGCTAGGCTGAAGACTGCAAACAAAAGTTCAGCCTTTCTGCTGCAATATTKGTAATTTTTGCTGCTTCTGTGGCCTTGGCCACTCCTAGATCTGATGTTCAAGTCAGGCAGGGGCTCACCCATRTGCAGTGGTGATTGAGAGGCTGCCTGGCAGTGCCATGAAGCTTTTCCAGTTCCCCTCCTCAGGGAGCACAGAGGGTGCTGTTCCTGTGYCCCCTTAGCAGGTTTAGCCTCACTCCTGGTCATTCAGCATTCTCCACCTGCTTTGAAAACTGCATCACACACAAAGTGAGGACTTAATTTTTGTCTTGCATTAATTGTTTCTTTGTTAAAACAAAAAAAACGAATGACAAAAGATTCAGAGAGAAACACTGCAGTAGGATCTAGATGCTGTTTTCCCCCTGGTGCACTCCAAAGAACCTCACTGTACATGCAATAACTTCAAARCATTAAATATTTGTCTGAGCCTGTRATGGATAACCACTTACCTGGAGCTACACAGTGAAAGTGGTCTGATCCTGCTGGAGGAGSAGCAGGCAAAGTCTGGGAGTTTGGACACTCCTTTCTTCTTTTCCTGCTTAGAAATATGGATCCCTGTGAGTGTTTTAACACTTCATTTGAGTGAGCAGACCTGCCACTGCCAACTGATCAAAATTAGGGGATTTTAAAGGATTTCTTACCTTGCTCGAAAAGACCTTTAAAGCCATAGCCTTGAGAAGTGTGAACATTTCTAAGGTGAGCAGCTAAACTGATAAAAGTCTACTTTTTAGTCTTCAAACTCTCTGCTGCTGTGTTCCAAAGGTCAGACGAGGATCGGAACCTCCACTTTCCCCTTCATACTGGTGGCAACATTTGGAGACTGACCTGTTTTCTCCCCTTTTTATGGCATTTCCTCATCCCAATTGTGCAGTTTGCTTGAGGATTTTCTAAGAAAAGGTAACAGTCACAATTTCAAGGTGCGGCACATGGAATTTTTAGTGTCCAAACTTTAAACGTAGTGGTAGCTGCAATATTGATAATTACTGCTGAATTAAATCAGGATATGAGAAAGGACTCTGAAAGTAGGTGAGGGTACATTGATAACCTGGAAACAGGATAGAGAGGAGATGCTCTGCTCCACCCTTTTCCTGCATTCCTCGGAGAAGGTGTGGGGGCTGCAGCCATGCCTGTGTGCTCTTTTGGCTGCTGCTCCAGTCTGTCACCAGGGGCAGCAATTGGAGGTTCGCAGTGCCTGGGAAGGGAGCTGCACAGAAAGAGGAGCCCGGCCTTTGTGGCTGATTCCACCTCAATAGTTTTTTATTGGCTGTGTAGCAACAACTTAGTCCTCTGTTAAAGGAGCTCTGCTTGTTGGCCTGTCACTCTCTGGAGGGGGTGACACATCCTTAGCGTTTCCAAGTAAAGCCCAGTGAGAAAAAAACATTGGTTTTGTCTGGGCCAAAGAAAAGGGGCTGTTCTCAGCAAAAAGGAAAAGGCACAAACCCTTTCCTTGCAAAGTCAAAGACGAGGTTTTTCCTGTTTCATTCAGGCTACAAATGAGTGCAGGAGTCACATTGTGGTTAATCCCCAGCACGCTGAAAAGTCAGGGGCAAGCTGAGCCTGATCCTGCAGAGCTCAGTCCTGGGGGATTCAGCACCGCTCCGAACCGACCCCTTTGTGGGTGTCTTGTAGGACACGGAGTTGTGCCAGCCCCTCCTCTTTCTGCCCAGTTCATCAGAGGCCGTGTGAAAATTGCTTTTTGTTTGGAGCCACGTGAGCTCTTCGTCTGGGTTTTCTTCAAGATCACCGACTTTGCCTGACTTCAGCTGAAAAAGGCAAATGGGATGGGGTCAAAATGCTGCCCATTTCTCCTGTACTGGGGGATGAACCCGAAGCCAGGTGGAAGGACTTCCATGGGTTTTGATTTTTATATCTCCTGTAAAACACTTTCCCTATGGGCAAAAAAAAAAAAAAAAAAAAAAAAAAAAAAAAGAAAAAATACCTTTAAAATTTCTAAGTCAAGTATTTGGGTATTAGAAAATACTAAGAATAATGTGCAATTTTAAGGTAAAATCTCTTATAAATATGCTCATCTTTGAGTGGAAAAACTGTATTTTGTCTAATATTTTGTCAGCAGATCTGCTTTGGTTTTGTTAGAGRATGGACAGGGAGCAAACTCTGTGCAGGTATTCAATATTTTGTAGTTTTCTTTGTCAGCAGAGCAGGAACCTGATAACCTTTATAAGCTGCTGGCTTAGATATCTAGTTTTGCTGAAAAATGGTAAATCTTTTATTGGTAACAATAAGGGCATTTCCATTTTTCTTGTGGTTCATGTGGGGATGTGTGTTTACAGACATGCACATCYATGAATGCACCTTCTGCTATTGTAGGGAAAGGATTACACCAGAGAAGCACATTTTGCTTGCAGGGGTAAAATGAAAAAAAGTGAAAAGTCTAAACCAGGAAAACCTCAGCTGTGCCATGATRGGCTTGGCCAAATCAGCCAGGAGGAGCCTGAGCCAAAAGAACCAGGAAGCGTTTCCTCTGCCTTTGCCAGGGGTTTCATGGGTTTCTCATCAGTTGTTAGTTTGCTGGGTTTTTGTGAGGGATTTTAAATTTTTTTTTATTTATGCACAAACCTCCTCTGCTGAAGGCCTCCCTTCAGTTATGTCTGGTTTTATGCTGGTTTTATAAAACCAGCTCATCCCTTTTTTTTGAGTTATTATGTATGGCCTCCTACAAATATCTACACAAACTTTTAAATCTTCTAGAAAAATGAAAGTAGGAARTATCTACACAAATTTTAAACCTAGAAAACTGAGAGTAGGATATTTTAATGCCATTTGCTGCCTGAAATCAATCAGTCCCCTCAAGCAGCTTCCCTACATGAGATGTCCTGCACGGGACAAGCTGAGAAGTCACACCCATGTGTGACAAAGTTGCCCACTCCAGGAATTATTTCCTTTACTGGTTTTCCWTGGGCTGTGCAAGGCTGGATGTGCAAACAAATCACATGGAACTGCTCCAAGGTTTACTTTTCAATACCTCTGGAATCCCTTAAATATCCAAGTGGCCTTGTAAATAATTGATTGTTATTTCCAGCTGTCCAAGAATGTGTCCATTCCATTTGCTCCCTGACTTGGAAGTGAGAATGTGAAGGGCTTTGGTGAGAGGGATTTTAGAGGTGTCCAAGTGACTGAAAACATTGTTAAACAGGAATCACATCCATCTACTTTTTGGCTATCTCAACATGAGTACTAAAGGACATATTTCCGTGGAAGTCATCAAGCCTCTGTCTATTTTTGACTTTGAAAAAATATCATCATAAGAAAAATCAAGTGTTTAGACACTTTTTAAGAGTATTTCCCAAATATGGCTTTGTAATTCAGAGCATTAACAGAAAAGGTGGTTGCTTGGGAYTTTAAATTGAATTAAATCCTCAAGGGAGAGGTGTTTTTATTGTGCAAAAATTACAGTGAACACAGGCTGGAAAAACAAAACAACCATGCTTTTAAAAATAATTATGTCACTGTTTTCTACTATATTCTTCTGTGGCGGCAGAATTGATTTGCTGTGTCAGGAAGAATTCCTGAGGAAAACTCATTAAATCTTGCATTGGAATTCCTGGAAAGGCAATGGAGTATCAGTCAGTGCAGGCCTTGAAACAGCAATACGGGCATAGCTGTCCTCTGTATGGAAGGGAAATAACTGATACCTTCCCCAAATCCCTTCAACAGCTCTTCTTTAATTATTTCATATCTGATATCCATCAATTTGAGTACATAAATGAAAAAATGGGCCAGTAGAATTTATCTGAATTTAATTCATAATACTGGAATTTTTAAGTGCTACAGCACAGTGGTGTTTTATACAGACCCAGGAGCTGTAAATGTGCACAAAGGATTGAGACTTCCCAAAATAACTCCTGTCCATGTGCAGCTTCCTTTTTGCCCTTTTGAGCTGTAAGTTGTTCTTTACTCCTTGTGGCCCTGCTCCTTTTCATGTCTTACGGTTTGTTTTTTTTTTTGTGACTAGAGTTTAGAGCTGGACCAGTGAGTATAGAATATGGTAAAAGAGTATTTTTTTTTATTTTTACATTTTTTTAACACTCAGGTAATGGTTTTCTTTTAACCTGTTCTGTGAGGAAGAGATAAGAGCTTATCACCATTCATTTGTTACATGAGTTTGGAGCCAAGAACACACTTTGAAGAACTGTTTTACAAAATCATGCGACAGCTCTCAATATTTTGTGGTCTGTAGTTCCCACTTGATGAACATTTAATTAATAGTCAAAAGCTGAGCACAAGTGTACAGGCTGTCTAAAAGGCTCCACACAAATTCTGAGAGGCATCAGCTTGACTTGCATTTCTTCTGGGTGCTTTCAGCTCGCAGCTGCTGCTGTGTGCTGAGCTAATTTATACCACTCAAGGTGAACAAAAAGGGAGATTTTTKTCACTGGATGACTTCTTCAGAGAGGAGAAGAGGGAAAATTGCAAAGAGCCTGAAGGAGTCATTGGGTATATTGAGAAAAGAGACTGTAGAGCAGAGGTGAGTGGAATGGCACAAAAAGTTATTTACCAGGATTAAAGCCGTGGGCTTGGTTGAGGAGAAGGTGCCGCGGTTTCAGTCAAAGAGGGGTAAGAAAAATAGGTCAGGAAAGGATGTTCTGAGTTTATCCCTCCCTGTCTCACTGTGAGAGATACACAGACATGCACATGCATGTGAAAATGAAAAAAAAATCTTTTTATACAYATGCATTCCAATAACCTAAGTACYGACCTYAMTGAGACAGTGGTTGACATGAGAAAYGTGTGTCATGATTTGCAATAAATTTTAGAGAAAAAATCTGCAGAGGAAAGTTAAATCTCACTTTTTAATTGGATGTGAAGAAATTAATGGAACAACATTCAGCCCTACCAGGAGTTTTAGAAGGAGGAACTGGGCTGAAGAGGTGTAAATGTGGCTCAGGCAGGAATGATTCCCTGTGTTGTGTGTAATTCACACTGGCTCTGCTGGAAGAGGTAAATATTTCAGCATAATGCTGTAGCTGAGGGATTCTCACTAATGTGACCACTGGGAATTGTCTGTCTTCTGCTTTGAGAAAAAAAGCAAATATGGAATTAAGTGAATTTCCAGAAATGAAGTCTTACACTTTGAAGAATTTGCAATAAATTTCTCTCAGTCTGTAACTTATAGATTACCTTCTGAAAGCTGAAATTCATCTTTGTAATCCTTGAGCACTGATGGTTGGAGAGAACAAGTGGGTATCCAGCAAWGTTTGTGAAGGATCATTTGTAGCACTTTTAGAAAACTCTGGGTATGTTGTATTTCCTATTTTAGTGTTCACAAGAAACCTTAAAAAGAGAGGTTTGAAGACTACACAGAGCCTGTAACCCTTGTTCTGGGTACCCAGCTTCCAGAAAAGCCAAAGTGCCAGCTCATGTTGACTTGCAGGGAGAGTTTGGCACCCAGACTCTCTCTGTTGATTTAAAACACTTTTAGTGACTAAATCTGCAACAAACCCMCTGGAAGATTGCCTTTGTTTAACTCTGTAGTTGTACCCAGGCTTGTTCTGGAGGTGTTTCAGYGATTTCCAGGCTGGGAGAGCTGGGATTGTTCACCTGAACAGGAGAAGCTTTGGCTGAGCTCAGTGTGACCTTGCAGGGCCTGAAGGAGCTGCAGGAAAGGTGGAGACAGACTGGGGACAAGTGACAGGACACGGGGAATGGCTGCAAACTGACAGAGGGCAGGGATGGATGGGATATTGGGAAGGAATTGTTCCCTGTGAGAGCCTGGCACAGGGTGCCCAGAGCAGCTGTGGCTGCCCCTGGATCCCTGGCAGTGCCCGAGGCCAGGCTGGACATTGGGGCTGGGAGCAGCCTGGGACAGTGGGAGGTGTCCCTGCCATGGCAGCGGTGGCACTGGATGGGCTTTGAGGTCCTTCCAGCCCAAACTATTCCATGATWCTGTGACACTCTGGGGCTAAAATCATAAAGGTTATCGCTGCTCAAATATGTGTTCTCATCCTGGAAAAGGGAGAGCTCTCCCACAAATTTTTGTTCAAGTCCCTCATCAGAGATATGTGCTTTTCTGTTAATTTTTGCTCATGCAGTGAAGCCCAGAAAGTTTCCTTTAATTTGACAGCTAGCTTTTAAAATACAGTCCTGTAATGTATAGGAGAGGATGTTTGAGTKTTAAAACTAAAAAATGTTTCCCGGCTTTGATATTTTCAGTACCTAGCATGTTCTATACTTGTTCTCTAAGACAATATTATCCCATTTTTTAAATTTTCTGTATCAAAAGATCATGAGCCACACCAGAGAAGAGAAATCTTGCAAACCAGTATAAATAAGAAATATAGCCATGAATTGACTGAAGGTTTTACACTTTTATTAGGCTCATTTTATTGAGGGACAGTTTTTCTTTTTACCTTGTCCTGTATAAAATATGTATCTCTTCAGTAAAAGGTTTCTGAGAATTTCACAAAGTAAGCTGCCAGCCTTTTGGTTTCATGTTTTTATAATTAAAATTCAGCATAGATTATTTTAAGTTTATAAGTATCTTYATCAAACGTTATCATGTGAGTAGCTAAAGCAGTGGAGAATATCTCAAATCTTTAATATCTTGTRTACTCTGGTTCTTTCAAAACAGCTTGTTCCATCTAAGCTGTGTCTTTTCCCTGGAGTTAAGCAGTCTGGGTGCATGGACCTGCCTCTCCCAGATTAGCAGCAATCAGCTCAGATCAGACAGCCACAGGGAAATGTTTCACCTCCCTGACAGGTATTTTGGCATGGCAAAGCTGCTGGCATTTCAAGCATCCACAGAGGGTCCTGGTGCATGGAACTGGAGCCCCACCATTTTCAGAATTCAGTGATATCTGCTCAATTGAGAAACTGCTCATTTGCACAGGATACTTGAACACATTTGGGTATGAAATACTCAAACTAATAAATCTTCACAGAAATTGAAGATTAYTGATTGCACAGAGTGCAATGAGAGAAAAATTYTCAGTTTAGAAAACATGTCTTTAKACAGAAACTTCAWTTCACTTTCAGAGAAATAGAGGATGTCTAACAGATGTTAATGCTTTTCTCCTAAAGTGAAGGGAAATGTGTGCAGCACTGGCACTCCAGGGTGTTACTGGAGCTTTTTAAACAGGGAGCCGAGGGACGAGGTTCACAAGGTARATATGGACTGGCTTTGACAACTGCAGGCATGAAAGAAGAGTTCCAAAATAGAAAATAAGCAAGGCACTGTGCACTGGTGCACTGTGGCATCATTTTGTTGTCCTTTCATTCCCCAGAATGCTCAGAGTAAAAGGGAGCTTTGCCACCTGCGGTCCTGGCTGGACACATCCTGGTGGGTGAGGGGCCCCAAGAGGCTCCTCTCTCTGGGTATTGTTTGTTGTGGGGTTTGCTAAAGCAAAGCACCTTGGAAACGGCTCCAAATCAAAGCAGGAGCRTGAAGGGACCTTCCTCAAATAGATTGAATCTGTTCTTGAGCTTCCCAAATCGTGACATRATGCAAGAACCACCCCAGGACATTGCTCTCAACATTGCCCTCAACAATGTGCTGGCAACTGTTAATCCTCTTTCTATTCAAGAGCCTGGTCCAGCTCCTCACACTGGAACACTCCATCAAAGACGTTCTTTCCCAGGAAAATCCAGTGCTCCCACAGCCAATAGTGTTCATGCTTTCAGAATGTTTGTTTTCGAATTGGGGTGGAAAGGTTGCATTCAGCAGTTATGTCACAATATTCCCCTCTCCAGCAATCCCAACAATGGACGGGCCCCTCTTCCTCTCAGATGTACTGAGCCACCAAAYTGAAAGGTGCTTTAGTGCTTTCTCAAACAAATTAACCCCATTTTCAGCAAGTATCTAAGAGTTGCTGAAATCCTTTCCAGTGGGGTTTTATCTGTGTAAATTTTGCAGGGGATGCATGTGCATCGATATTAATTGAGAGAACAGAGGTAACCCTTGGCAMCAGGGTGTCCCTGGCAGGTAGGGAGCACAAGGTCCTTGTGTGATATCTAGTTTCTTGCTGGGTTTATTTTTTTACGTACTGAAAATAGGCTGAAATTTTTCGTTATATCCTTCTGACTTTTCCATTTTATTTTTTTTTTCAATCCACATTTATATTTAGATGCAAGTGAAACTTAAGCCAGGCTTACAATATTTAACACTCTAAGCAGAATAWATCTACACTATAATGATTTTGTCATGATTTTGTTTAGTCCAACTGCACAGACCCTTGTGACCAAAACTCAGCACTTCTGACAGCCCGCTTTGGAGATGTGCCCTATTATTCCACCCAAATTTATCTTTTATTCATTAGATTCCTGTAACTTTCATCAGTTTTATTCCATGTTATGCATTGGAAGAAAAGTAAGAATCTTCAAGAACATTTCAATAACAATAAAATTTAAATGTGTGTTTCCAGAGGCAGTGAAACATTCAAGCACAGCGTGAGACACATCACAAAGCCACTCTGGCTGGGGTTTCAAATTCTCCTTACAAYCAAGGTATCCTGGGTAGAATTAATACTGTGCTGCTACTGAGTTCAAACCTTGCCCTGGTTTGAATTAACCTTTAATTCCAAACTCAGCCCAGTGGCAGTGGAGTTTGTTTCCCTCAATATTCTGCTCAAGATGCTCAAAGGCCACCAATCCCTTGGCTTCTCTCCCAGGCTCTGAGGTGGTTCAAGGGGCTGAGCTGCTGAGTATTTTTAYACAACAGCAACTACAACAACAAAACAAGCTCAGTCCCCACAATCAATATTTCTAAACTCTCATCAATTTCTGTTTTCAATGAGATCCAACAGTAATTAATGATTTGTGTCTTCAGTGCAGGACAAACCTTTYTCACAGCAAAGTTTCACACAATCCTAAATTGTTGCCAGCAAATCCCACTTCAAGTGGCTTGGACTAAGCAGGGGTTGTATGTTCTGGGGTAATTCAAATGGTTACCTGCAGCTGTACTTCCAGCTACAGCACTATTCTGGATTCCTAGGCTTTTCTCTATCAAAAAATGTTGTTGATATTTTTCATTTCTTCAAATAAACAAGTAGCAGTGGTGGATTCTAGTGAGAAAAATCAAGACATTTCAAGAGAAATGTMTGTTAAGCTACTTCTCATTTAATTAAGGGGATTTTAAGGATGCTCAGCTTTAATTAGTCTTGATATACATAAGGACAAAACTATTTATTTCTTTTCATCCAAGTATGATGCAAAGCAGCTGAACTGTAGATTCACTATAGAATTTTTCTTCAAAGTTTGCTATTTCAAACCAGAGGAGGACATTCAATGCTGCTTTTGCTGCTTGGTTCTTTCTGCTGTGCATGACATGTTCAGGAGTGCAGTGAGGGCACTCACAGGTAAGAGAAGAGGAGGAAGGCCTAGAGGAAGCTCCACTAGCTATTTTTTCAGTTGTCAGTGATTTAYGTAAGGTCATGGCAGCTTTTAAATAGAAGCTGCACTGCTGAGGAGCACAKAGCTGTGATCTGACTCCTGGGTACATCAACCTCACTTCTTGGTTGAAGGGAAAGATCATATATTTTTTAAATGCTCCACGTTTTTCAATTATTTCAGTTTAATAATAAAAGAAAAGGGGTAGATTTGAYTGACCTGTGGCTTGGTGAGAAGAATTTCATATTCTGATTGCTCCCTCCCTTCCAAACCTTCATCCACTGCTGCTGTTCCAGATGTTCCAGCAGTAGAATTTAGGTTTGTCCTCAGGCAGAGCCGTGCTGTCCCTGCTGAGGAAATCCATGCTGGCCCTGGGCAGGATTTCCCCTCCTTGGATCCATTCTTTGCACACATTGGAGGGTACAGTTTAATTACAAGGTCTGGACTTGTTGCTGCTCCCTTTCTGAGGGAAACACCAACCCTTTGTTCTGCTGCAACAAAGGAAATATCAATTTACAGCACTTCAGGGGAATTAATGCTCATTTTGGTGCTAACAGTTCCCCTTGATTGGCACCACTGTCCTTTAGAAATGGGAACACAGGGATAATTGTGTTGAGCCCGTTAATTTGCCATTTGCTTTCTATGACACTCATTACTCTGCGAGGGTGAAGGAGGTGTCCCTGCTCTTTGGGACTCACCAGAACATCCAGAAAACTCTGAGCTCTGATTTCTGCTCCCAGAAATTGGTTGCTTTTAAAAATCTTCATCTCAAGCTTTCACTGAAAATGATATGCTCAAGGCAAAAACGTCTTTTGGTGTTTGAAACATTTTAATCATGAGAGAGTATTAACATTTATTTATGAAGTCGTTTTGCTGATAGGGAAGAAYAGTGCAGGAATTGAAGTGACTGACACACCCACTCTGGAAAAGAAACCTTACTCATGTGTAGGTGCACATGTCCATAAATAAATCCACACAGCCATAAAAAAACTGGTTTGATTAAAACAGAAGGATTTTTTTTCATCATTATTTTACAGYTGACATAAAGCTGAATGGAAAAGGTTTCCATTTCACAATTATTGTGGCCCAAACATAAATCTTTTTGTCTTAAAAATGTGTTATTTTAAAAGGCCTTTTATTACTTGTTGTCCTATATTATTTATTCCCCCTTTTTATCACATTATGCCAATTTTTGTCCTGGTTCTTTTGCCATTATTTCCTATTCTGGGTGATCTAAGAATTTAAGGATTTCTTTTGGGCTTTGAATGAGAATTTGCAAGGAGGATGGACTTTATCCTAAGTAAAATTCCAATCATCTGTCAAATAGCTTAGAAGAACTTTAATTTTAACGATKTATTTCATCAGCCTCTCTGTGTAATTATGGCTCAGTGATGTTGTTTGCAATTCCAAACTGCAGGTATCAAATATGTTCTTCCTCTTCTTGATTAAAATAATCYTTCATTAAAAGCCACCTCTTCAGTTTGATGCATTTGGATGACAGAACTCCAGGTCTGGGCTAACTGAGGGTGYTCCATGCTGGATCACTTCTCTCCCAAATTATCTGGTGGTAGATTTGGAGGAGAAAGTTTTGAAGAATAAAGACTTGAAGAATAAAACTAGTTCCTGGATGAGGAGGAAATGTGGATGAAGTGAAGGCAATTTTACGTTTAAGCAGATAACATTTTAAAAAGTTTGTGTTAGCCCCCTACCACTTTTTTTTTTTTTTTTTTTTTTTTTTTTTTTTTTTTTTTTTTTTTTTCTGGGAATATCTTTTTTTTTTTTTGACTGGGAATATCTACCTTTGTATTAATTGGAAATTAAGGAGATGAACCCTGAGCTTCAGGATTTGGGGTTTTTAACAGATTTTTCTTTACTCTGTTAATTCTGTCCTTCCCCAGCTCCAGAGGGAACTTTGAGCACACCTGTTGTGAGTGGCTGCAGCTTTGGGGGTGTGAAACCTGCCCAGATGCTGCACATCTGTCCACYGTAAAATAATGATGAAAACATTTCCTTCTGTTTTAATCAAATCAGGTTTTTAATGGCTATTTGGATTTATTTATGGGCATGTGCACCTAAGAGTTCAATGCTTTCATTTTCCCACCACGAAGAAATTTCCTTTCATCCTCACCTGCTGCTGGCCACAGCAGACCCTCCCACCTTTTATTTCCTGTCAGGAATCACTGGATCAGACCTCATATCCCTGAATTTATTGCCTGGGCCAATAACTGAACCAAATGCAAAAGGAAAAAGTATTTTATAGCGTTAACTTGCATGCTTTAAACTGAATACTTAACCTTTCTACTAAAATGTAATTAAATTATCTCTATACCGCTGTGCATATTTATATAAAACATAGACTRTGATATGATTTTAAACTRTTTAATTCAGTAGTGCAAGTTTAAGGTACCTGAGGTTGTTATAATCTATATTAACTTGGAAAATAGAGTCCAAATTTTTGCTCAGGATGGTTTATGCCAAGTTAAGTGTTACAAAATTTTATGTGAGTATCCGTATGTGTGCATCTAGAGCTTTAAGTTGCTTCAAAATGTTGAGGTTTTGAAAAGAAGTATTTTAATATTACAGCTCCAGTTACAAAAGGAAATTCATGAGAATAAAGGTTAAAAGGTAATAATAAAGGTTAGATTTTTTTTTTCTTGAAAACCCAATAAAATTAAAAAAAAAATAATGAGGTTTTATTTTAGGCTCATATGTGTTGGTAACTAATTGAAACTCTTTTTTCTTTGACTTTAAAGAGAAAAGCTCTTTAAAAATTAAATTTTTTCCCTTACCTGGAAAAGTGACACATTTGTTCATTTATAATCAGAKACAAAACACTGGAAATATCCTGGATTTTTCCTTTGTCTTCTTTTTACCTTCGCACAGGGCATTTTCAGTAGCCAGAAATGAGGAGCCCTTGATTCAAAATAACTTGATTTTATCCCAGTGTTTCATCAGTAATGCTATCTTTCTTCAATATTGTAATCTTTTTTTTTTTTTAAATTAATTTAGTTTTACCCCATTCTTTTAGAGGTAGTGCTGRTTTTCTTCAACACTACCATATTTTTTTTGTAATTAATTTAGTTTTATCCCATTTAGCTTCATACACAATGCTGGTTTATTCCAATATTATAATTTTTTYCCYTYYTTYYTTTTTTTTTYYCCCAAAAGACGAAGGGTGCTGGCAATTTCTGATGGGATYGAGCACATTGGGAATCTGCGCTGGGAGCTCGCCCTGTGCCTCCTGGCTGCTTGGACTATCTGCTACTTCTGCATCTGGAAAGGGACCAAGTCCACTGGGAAGGTGAGGCTGCAGCTCTGGGCAGCARCTTGCATGTGATGTGTGCTATTCATTTTTATCATCTATTTATATTATTTATATTTTATTATAAATATAAATAATAATATTTATTTCCATCACAACTGGAGACTCGCACATGCATTATGCATTGCTGTAACTGTATTTGTGGGTGGATAAATGGCAAAATTAATTGTAATTAACAGCTGGCTGTACTTTGCATTTTTTTTTCCTCTTGGTTTCATGATTTGCTTTTTCCCTAATTCTGTTTGGTGAAGCTAGATTTATTTTGTTCTATTTTATTTACTTATTTTTATTTTTTGTTTTATTTTTTGTTAATTTTGTTTTATTTTTGTTAATTTAGCAATAATTATTACTGGCCAGGCCTTGAACTATGAAACCAGAACTGGGTGTTGATTTCTGTGCACAAATCCTGCAAAATCTGGATTTTGCCCCAAACTGACAGGAGTCAAAACTCTCAGTCCCTCATGAGAGTCACTGAGAGTTTCAGTGAACGTAAAGAGAGAATTTAGAAATACAGATGGAAAACCAAAAGTAGAAATAATGAAAGCACTCAACGAGGGGCCAAGATGGACTTATTATGGAGAAAAATACAAATATTTAGTGTTTTTTCAGTGAATGCCACTCAATAGYGGGAGCAGGGAGAGRGAGCCATGGGGTGAGGGAGAGGCTGCCCCTGGAGTAGTATCAGAGAMAGCTCTGAGTAGAATCTATGAATAATCAACTACACAGAGAGAGGAAAAGAGCCACAGATCTGGAGGGAGGATCTAAAAAAAGCACGAGTTACTCATATTGGAACTAAAGGAAACCAGGAAAAAAAAAAAAAACTGGTGGGTTGAAACATCTAATTTTCAATTGTTTCTTACGCAGTTTGGGTTGTGGTTGGGGTTTTTCTTTGTTTGTGTTTTGGTAGCCTCTGTTTCTAAATGAAATATTTGAAATGTAATGGTTGKKKTTTTTTTAATTTAGAAAATGCCAGAGTGAATTTTTTCAGCTGTGTCATCTACACCCATGTTTCATCCCATCAATATTTTGGCTGTAGCTAATTGCTGGTTCTGTGTGTATTTGCCAAGTGTGTCAGTCAATCTGGTGCTGCATTTTCCATTCAGGTCTTTGCACACACACACACAGAGATTCCTGCAGCCCTGCTTTTATCGAGTCACTGCAGGAAAAGTGCTGAGAAASACTGTCTAGGGATGGGGATGAGAATGAATAGTTTAGAGGAGAGAGAGAGCAGGGGAAAAGTCCTAAAGAGAGAAGTATGGAGGAGCAGAAATGATCCAAGGGACTGACAAGATGAATGTCCCCGTGTTTTTGATGGAGGCACTCCAGGGAGGTGMWCGAGTGCTTTGGACTTGTCTGAGCRGCTGCAGCTGCCAGGGAAGCAATGGAACTGAGCAAAGCTGATCTTTTTTCTGTCCATCAGAGGGAATATCTGAGGATGGGAACCTATTCTAGCGTGGCTGAATGTGACCCAGGGCTGCAGGGAGGCTCRGTGGCTGCGCCTGTGTGCCCGCACGCGAGGCTGGGCCCGCGGCACGCACCGAAACCGCGCTGCGAGAGAACCTCACGGGAAGGGCTGKRGGGATTTTGGAAAGGATTTTGGAAAGGATTTTTTCTACATTTCTCTGGTTCACATTCAGAATTTATTGTTCTATTGTTCTTCCCTTCTTGCAGTTTATAGCATCTCCCCAGAAACAGATCTTGTGCTTTGAAAGCGGTTAACCTGTCTGACCTTGTTCCTTTCTTTCTCTGATAGCTTAGCTAAACCCTCAGCTTTAGGTAGGTGGAATAAATTGTCTGATTTTATTTCAGTGGGATTGTGATAACCACCTCTGTGATGAGGTCAGCCTGAGAACAAACAGCCTGTCTTGGCCACGTGAAATGGGATGATAAAACTTTTCAACAAGCACAAATAACTCATAGTCTTGCAAGAGGGGTGCAAAGAAAATGGAATTAATGCACAATATTCAGCTTTGTTGGTTTCAGGTTTAAAACATTTTAATCAGGGTTCTGGAAGAGGTAGACTCAGCAATATTTGYACTATTTCAATCAGTCTGCCATGAGCAGCAGTTGTGTTTCCTGTTCCCTGAGGAAGCAGCCTGGTGATTCCCACATGGGCACTGGGGTGTCCATCCTCTCTCTGCCTTTCCAGAGGGTCCACTGCCCTCAGCAGGGATCTGTCATCGCCAATATTGGTGATTTCTGCTTCCAGATCTGCTCCTGTGCTGCAGGCTTTTTCCCCTGGGCATAAATTTACTATTTAGATGCATTTAATGATTTTAATATTCTTCCACTTGCCACTTTTTACAGCCTAATCCCTGGAAATCTGGGCCATGCCATTGCCTTCCCAAAGCAGCAATCTTCCCAGATAAAACCAAAGGCAACACTCAGGTGTTGGGGATGTTATGAAGAGATTAAATGTTCTAAAATACAGCAGATTTATGGGCTGCAACTTCCATTTCTGATATAATGCCATTTCTAAAATTCATATTTTAGCTCATCCACTTTAGGCCTTCCCACTAARTTGAATTTATTATACACTCATTTCCAGGAAACATTTAAAATTGACTTCCGGATTCTTTATTGTAATAATATAACACCCTGTTAAATTTATGATATACTTTAATTGGATTGAATCATTTCAATGAAAAAAAATCCACATTTATTCAAAGCAAAAATCTTCTTAAAGTTTTATCACCTTTGAAAGTGTTTCAAAGGGAGGTGTCTGTGGGACAGGATGGTRGAGRGAAGGAGGACASGRGAAACAGAGGTGAAAYGGAGAAGGTGAGGAGAGGCTGCATCTCCACACATTTGTGCTTTGTGAAATATTCAGGAGGTTGCTTTACCTTTTTCCTCKTTTTTAACTCTGCATTCTAATGCATGGTGAAAAAAGAACCCAAGCCTTAAAAGCTGTTATGAAATAACCCCATCATTCTCCAACCACCACTACCACAGATCATGAATATTTAATATTTTAAGATATTAAATATATTAAGACTAACATAAAGTTAAACTCCAGAGGAAGTGCTTATTACCCTGTTAACAGGATGTTCCAAACTTTTCCATTACTGTTCTTGAAATTCATCACTTTCTCACAAAGCATTTCCATTTTCCATTCCTGCAGATGTGAAACAGCAGAATGAAGTCAGGTGATTCTGGCAGCTCTCAGGTGAAAYACATTTGTGCCCTTTCAGAGGTTCTTGTCCTTAATTATCAAAGCTTTTCTTGCCCTTAACGATCCAATCTCAGATCTGAGGATATTTGTGCTCCAGCTTTCACACTTTAAATGTTGCACATGTGCCAAATGCAGGGTCTTTCAATGAGAAACTTCAAATCAGGAGGATAAAAGTGTGCCAGTGCAATGTTCCCAGAATGTGATGTGTGTTTTGCACCTTGCTGAGATCATGTCTGATCTCCATCTCATGGAGAAGTGTTCTCAGAAGCTGAGATCAAATGCTTCCCAAGATGATGCAAGAACTGCCTAAAAGACTGAAGAAAGTTAATTTTTTAGACAATTTAATATCATTCCAGTCTCTAATCATTAGGCTTGGTTTAGTATCYGATTTTTCCAAAATACTTCTGATTTTTTAGGACAAATCTGAKTTTTTCTATAATGTATGCAGAGTTGCTGTGTCTTCCTAATTTTTTGATCTTTATGTTTCATTAATGAAATATTCAGGTACCAGGAAACCAGTTCTTTTATGGATCCTGATTATCCATTTATTAATTTAACTAAATGTCCTTGTGCTCTAAACTTTGAGAGAGCAGCACTAGAAGCTGCTAATCAATTTTTCCTAAATTGCTTACTGAAGGAAGAAGCTTATAATTTGCCTTTCTTTTTTTTTTTTTTTAATTTTCATGAGAGTTGCAGACAGACCATTCCCCTGAGCTCAGAGTTGTGTCTCACTTGCAGCAACTTGTGCCCAATTCCTTTTGAAAGGAGGAGCCTGCTCCACTCACAGTTACAGAAAAGCATTTTAAGTCTTTTCTCCTGCTCTGTCTCCCTTTTGGGATGCACCTGCACATCCCTGCCTTGTGCTGTTATCCCTGTTTTGAACCCTGGCAGGGACCTGGGTGTGCAGAATGACTGAGTTGTGCAGATTGGGAGGGGTCTTGGAAAGTCTCTGCTCCAACCTCTTGGTTAAGGAAAGTTCAACACTGAACTTGGAGCTGTTGGTGTTTGGCTGCATCTTAAAACCCTCCAAGGAGACAGATTTCTCATGGCTTGGGAAAACCTCTCTGAGTGCCWAATTTCCCTCATGATATGAGTCATTAATCAATTATTTCCTACATGTAGTTCATTCCAATATTTAATTTTGTTATTAAATTATTTTTTATTACCTTGTTATATTTCTGTTATCCAGCCCAGATCAAAACCCGTTTTTATATCATCTGTGTCACTACAGAGAATGGGTTTGAATGTCTCCAATTATTAATGCACACAAACTGATTTGAAAAGACTTCTATATTAATAATCCAAATTAATAGACTCAAAAATAATGCAGCTTTCGTGTCTGGACATCTGGAATGGGAATGAGAGCTAATCACCATTGATGTGCTTCAGCTTTCTGTGCTGTAGATGAGGAAGGGCTGAATCAAAAGTATCAAAAAAACCCATAGTCTTCCTATGATTTTCAATTTATTGATATCAGAATATTTTACCCCACCCACAGCACATTAACAGCTTTTGCCAAACCATAGATGAGGTTTTGTCATTTCATGACTCAACACCAAGCCAGCATTTACTGATGGGAAGTGTTAAAAGAACATTGTTCTGTGCCTCCAGGATTTTATTGAGTATTAGAATATCACACTGATTGTATGAGCAATAAGACCAATTCTCATACATTTTGGGTCTTTTAGAGTGGGTTCTTGTTAATAGCATGAAAATATTCTTTTGCCAGACCTAAACTCAAATAGTTCTTGCACAGTGATTTTTACTTCTCCACTAGTTACTGGTTAATGAGAGATAAGAAATCCTTCTCATTGTGCAAAACCAGCTGCAAGAGAGAAAAACTCCCAGGAATCCATTCTTCAGCTTTTGCTGGAACTAATCTACATCCCACAATCACTGAATATTCTCCTCTCTGATTCTGCTTTGTGAATGTTGTGATCCTTTCCTGCTCTTTGGTCTGATCTCCCCGGAGTTCAGCCTGATGCTGATGTCAGGATGTGCTCTCTTCAGCTGCCCCAAGAGCAGAGGCTCAGCAATTCCCAGGGTGGCAGCACGAATGCTGCACACCCTGAGCTGAGGCTGGCAATTACAGCCAAAAGCTGTGGCTGCTGCTCTAAATCTGGGTTTTCAGATCAGGATCAACTTTGYAAAGCTGTTGACAGACCAGGGCTCTGTCTGTCACTTTTTACCCTTTTCCCTCTGTTAACCACAGCCCAGAGCTCTGCTGGGAGGTTTTGCTGTGCCACACGAGGAAAAGCACTGATGTAGCTCCTCTCTGTACACAAACACGAGTGTCTAAGGTACTCGATTAAATAATCCTGGGAGTTAAAACGTGAAATAGCAGATTAATGATTGCACAGGATCTCCTTTATGGCTTTTCCCCTCATTTATCACTGGATATCCACTGCATCTCTAAAAGGTTCTGTTCAGTTTGCAGCTCAGCATTGTAAACCCTTAGGAATGACCTTTCTTGGTGGTGTATTTGTTGAATATAAACACAAAAGGATGAGGGGCTCTGATATTTTCCTTGTCACCTGCATTGCTCATTAAAGTATTTCCCTTTCTATCATGACAGTGCTGGAAAAGTTACAAACATCAGAACAAGGCAGAGAACTTTCTTTTCCCAAAGGAGCTGCTCTGCTGCTGTAGCCACCACAAGGAAGCAGAACTTTGGGTAGAAATGTACAAATGAGGGCATCATTTCTTGTTTTATGTAATTTTTTTTCCTGTGATTGTGCCAATTGCCTTAACCCATAATGTTCTCCATATGACTTTAAAAGTTATATTTGCCCAGATTGATTAGAYTCCATTCAGACTTCCATATTTTTTCTGGTTTGAGTGTTTTATTTAACCTTTATGTGCAAAAGTTAGAGTCCTGTAAAGGCTGCTGAGTGCATTTAAAGCTGTGATCAATAGGAAGKTTWARRWKRAMYTWMWKRRGSMRMYKGGGRWKKTYMRSCYTKRRRAAARGRRGSYYMARGGGGRRCTTWWTKSYYYKKWAARKWMCMRGAGGGTGCWGCCAGGTGGGGTCAGGCTCTGCTCCCAGGGAWCAYRGRCAGGATRAGAGGAAATGGYCTCAAATAGCAGCAGGAGAGGTTTGTGTTGGATATTGAGGAAAATYTCTTCCCTGAAAAAGTGMTCAGGCAYTGGAGCAGACTGCCCAGGGCAGAGCTTCAATCACCATCCCTGGAAGTGCTCAAAAGAGGTGGATGTGGCACTTGGGGACAGCAGTGGGTTTGGCAGTGCTGGGTCAAGGGCTGGCCKCGATGACCTTGGAGGTTTGTTCTGACCTTAACAATTGTGAGATTCTCTGAAATGAATTTTGTAACTGCGCTGCTCCTCACCTGTTAATTAGTGTCACCAGTCACCCAGATTCACTGAGCTCAGTGCAGGGCCAGACAAGYGTCAGGAAACTTTGGGAAGCCTTTATTAATGGTATCTATCAAAAATGGTATCYGTCAAAAAAACAGAGATGAAAGAGAGCAGGTACAGCCTGTTTGCCYGGGACATCTTGACACAGAATCCTATTAACAAAGAAAAATGTCCTGAAAGGGGGTTTTGACATTATTGTTAATGTGTGAATGGGATGGGCAGGAAACAGTCACTGAGAACTGGGCCATTTGTAAGGAATAAATGAGGTGCCAATGAAATGCACTAAAATACACTTCATTCACCCCCACATTTTAACAAGGTGTAGCTAAAGGTAGAGAACTCTGTGGTTTTACACTTCATGGCTCAGAGGACCACTTGTCCCAGGCTGCAGTTCTGATAAAACTGAATAATTCAATATAAAAGAGGCACCTGAGCTGCAGGGAGTTTATTCCAACAAATCAAGCTCTGCATGGTGCCCTCCTAAAAAAAAAAAAAAACAAAAACCCAAATGGCCGCAACTCTGATTAATTCATGGTTAAAATTTGTTTTCAGTTTTTCTGTTGATGGCTCAGAGGACCACTTGTCCCAGGCTGCAGTTCTGATAAAACTGAATAATTCAATATAAAAGAGGCACCTGAGCTGCAGGGAGTTTATTCCANAAAAACCCAAATGGCCGCAACTCTGATTAATTCATGGTTAAAATTTGTTTTCAGTTTTTCTGTTGAGGAAAATCCCCAAAGTTTTGTGAACAACTTAAAAATACAAAATGGGAGCTCTCAGGCTCTGGCTGGCTGTGTGTGGTGTCCCCTCTCACTGCTGAAYTGCCCATGTTCCCCCTTAGCTCTGTTTTTATGATTCTGCTCCCTCCTCCACCTGATTTGCAGGGCAGGGGAGCACAGGATGGTTTAAGATGTTCAAACCACTGTACAACCCCAGAAAACTTCATTATCCACACACAGTGAATTATTTTTGCACCYCCCACACTCTCCCAGCTCATATTTCTTTATATTTTGTGAATTGTTTATATCACACTCAGCACTACATCTTTTGAAGGTTTCCTCCTTTCTTTCCAAGGATTTTTTGTCCTGGCTCTGGGGTGAACTGCAGTGCTTTTGATTTGAATCTGGCTTTAGTGGCTTTGAAATCATCTCCCACACTATGGACAGTGAACAGCACTTGTCTTTCTGAATTTAGCTAATTTTGTGTTAATTGAGGGTCCAATTTTACATCTCTCTCATGGCAGCCTCCCTTGAGGTCAGAAACCTTTCTTGAGCTCTTCTAATTTCCAGTTATGCAAAAATCACTGTGGACCTAAACCTAGGGAAATAAGAGAACATACTGATCTGCTGGAAGATACAAACAGAAAGGGAACTGAGTGCATCAAGATTAATCCATGAAGGAAAATTTCTGGGATTAGGCTGTTCCTTTTCCTTGAGCAGCAAGACCCTGTGAGGTATCCAGAGTGCTGGAAGCCCCCAAATTCAGAGATGGGCTTTTCCTACCTTTTACCCATCCGTTTCCCTGCCCTCCCCTCAGGAGTTAAGCCTCGCTTGCCAGCACTTGAGACTCAGTCACCAGTCCCAAAGAAAATTTATTTCTCAATAGCAGGCTATATAAAGGCCTTAATGGATTCAATGAGGCAGAAAGAAGGAGTAAAGGGACAGAAATGAAAAAAAAAGGGAAAGATGTGTGGAAGAGAAAAAAAACAGAAAAAAAAAAAACCCCAACAAACCTAGGGCCCATTGTAGGAGCCCAGGAAAAGGAACTAGGCAGCAAGGATTGTATCTCCTGAAGTGTCTTTTGTTTTAGCCTGGAGTAAGAGCAAAGAATGGCCCTTCATGGCGAGGCTTTAACACAGTGTCCAAGGCTGATCTCTGTATTCAAAGGGGGAAAGTAGAACATTCATGAGATGCATGCAGAGTTCCTGCTCTCCGCCTCCTCTCTGGGAGGTTTCAAAACTTTTTTTTTTTTTTTTCTCCTGTGCTCTGAGCATTTAAGGACACCTCGGGTTTGTTAAAAAAAATAGATTTTTGTGCTTCTTGGTGACTTTCCCGACCTTCTGTTTGACAGCTGGGGAAAGTGTCAGATAGTAAACTTCAATCAAAATCAGATCTTTACAATTTCAGTCCTTCCCTGCTGCTCCTTAGCAGGGGAAATCTGCTTTTRAATGAATATTTAGGGTGGATCTAAGCCCTGCTCCACAGCTGATGAGAGTGAATGCTGTTTCAGCACACCCAGGAACAGCTCAGGGCACATGCAGGGGTGAGAAGTTTTGGGCACAGAAATCACCTGATCTGTCACCTGAGATATGAAAAAGCAGAAGGGACAGGGAGGAGCAGAGGGTGGAAGGCCAGCTGTGATATGCAGAGGAAATTGCTGCCAAACTTGAGGGGAAACCCAAAGGCACAGATTAACGCAGGAATATCTGTGGGAAAAATGCTCTAATTGGCTCAAAGTTACAAATCAGGGTGATTTTTTCCATTGAGGTCACCAGGAAGTTTTAGCCCGTTATCAARTATGCACTGACTCGATAAAATGACTTGAGAAATGTGCAAGTTCCCATTATTTATTCCTGTGTGATCTCTTCATGGTTCATTTCTCCTCTCACAGAACCTTCCCTTCCTTCCCACCTTTCTCCCCCCTGTAATCAGTGACCAAAATCCCTTCAGCAGAACCTCCAACAGGAGCCCAGATTTAAACTGACCCATTTATTGGCACTCCTGATGCACCTGTCAGGGCTGAAATATTGTCCCTTCATGTGCATGGCGCTGCTTGTGGCTGGCATTTGGGACTGAGGGCTTTCCAAAGCTGCACCTCCCAAAGCTGGGTGGCTGCCAGCTCCTGCTCTCTCTGTGTGCACAGAATTTCTGCACAGAAATTGCAGTGAATATGGCATTTGATGAATCTTGGTTGGTGTATTTGGGATATTATTTGCACCTTTTCTTCTGCAAGGACACACAGAGCATCTCCCTGGTCCCTCAGCTGGGATGCACAAACATTTACAGCTCTGACATTCCGAGTGCTGCTCCAGTTTCACATTTCTGCAGTAGGAGAGCTAAAATCCCCTATTCTCAACCAKGTAGTTTGTACTGTACAGCTCCAGGACTGCCTCCCTCCCTGCAGTTTGGAGGCAGTTTGGGGTATCCATCCCCCGGCACCACCTGCCAAGGTGATATTTAACCAAATTSCTGCCCCTGCAGCCAGCAAAGTCTGCTTTTCTGCCTTGATCTACAATGTGAAGATGGCTTTGTAGTACAATTTCTGTTTACAAAGCTGCTCTTGGGAGATTTACAAACTTGAATTCTGTCTCCCACCCCAGCTCCCGTGGCTCAGATCCAAAGTCGCTCCCAGGAATGGCAAATTAAATAAATCACCACAGGAGCAGCAAAGGCAGCTCCTGGCAGTGCTGGTAAACTCAAACCATCCTCAGGGCTGCTATGCACCTGCTCTTCACTCCTGCTGCTGAAAAAAGCTTGTGTGGTTCAAAAAAGAGAGGGAGAAACTCCAAAYATCCCGTGTCAGCTTGATTGTGTCATAGAAAGCAGACACTTGAGACAATTAGTAGAGAGCTGTGTTGTGGAAARTGTCAGACACTGCTCTTAATTAACTGTAATAAAAAATTCTGAGTTTTTTCCTGTGGGTATGAAATATTGCCGTGAGAGAGAGCTCGGGTGGCTGAGGTCAGTGAGGGTTTTTGTGTTTGGTCTGTGTGTCCCTTGCTCCTGGAGCTGTTCAGGCTGGGATCAGGGTGGGATGGATGAGCACAGGCACAGCTGAGACATCAAAGCGCTTCCCTGAGAGAGAAAAACCAATCTATGGCAGCCACACACTCTCGAATCACCCCGCCTTCCAGCCTCGGGTTTTTATCGTGATTCCTCTCATTTTTTCCATGTCTCACATCACCTTTTCTTCTCTTTCTCAAAGCCGCTCAAAGCCCCCATTAATTAATTGTGGCAGGGTCAAATCGCTGTCCTACAGTCAGCCCGAGGTGATTGAGCAGCTCCTTAGGGGATGCCAAACGGGGAAATGACAGAGCAATAAAAACCCAATAAAAGCCAAGGTGTGACTGAGGCATGAGGGGAGAGGGAGAGCCACAGGGAGGGGAAATGTGCACAATGAGGGTGGCGATGATAAGGATGGTTTTGGGGTGCTAAGGCCGTTTATTGTAGTTTTGTGATGATGTTTAGCACAGGAGGAGTGTTGCAAACGCTTGAAGGTGGATCCGTGCTCAGCTGTCACCATGGCGATCAGAGCTGGTGTTCCTGCCTGCGTGAGGGACAGGGGGTGCCATCCTGGGGCAGACAAACATACGGCTTTTGATAGGAATGATGAGCTCTGTCATCCCACAGARCTCCTGCACTGCCCGACAGAATCACTGAATGGTTGGGGTTGGAAGGGAGGAGGCAGTTCATGGAATGGTGGAATGTCCTGGGTGGGGAGGGACACAGGGATCACTGATCCATCCCCAGCCCTGCCCAGACCCCCCAACAATCCCCCCTGTGCATCCCTGGCAGCGCTGTCCAAACGCTCCTGGAGCTCTGGGACCATTCCCTGGGGAGCCTGGGCAGTGCCAGCACCCTCTGGGGACAGGAGAACCTTTCCCAAAATCCACCCCAAACCTGGCCTGGCTCTCTCCAGCCCTTCCCTGTCCAGGGAGCAGAGCTCGGAGCTGCCCCTCCAGTGCCCCTCCTGTGGATGCTGCAGTCCCTGCTGGGGTCTGACCTGCTCTGTTCCCTTCAGTTTTGTGACTACAAAAACCGTCAAAAGAAGGAAGAGGTGTGGCTGTGCTGTAGGGATATCTCTGCCTGTTTACAAATCATTTTTTCTYCAGCATTTATTGCCCAAGATTAAATAATTCTGTGGTGCCCAGAAAACTGCACAGTTGACTTAGAGGTTTAGAGATGGCCACTAACAAAGCTGCTGAGTGCTTGGAGGATTGATAGACTGCTTTTCAAAGAAAGTGTCACTAATGTGACCAGCTTTGGTGCAAAGCTCTAGGGAAAATCCTTACTCCCGTTTTTTTTATGTTTTATATTTTTAATATTTGCATTTATCTAAAATATTATGCATTTTTTTGATGACTTCTCAAATGCTGTCTGCAGCTCCTAATTCTCTCCTTACCTCCTGGCCAGCCAAGGCCTGCATGGTGACARCAGAGTCTGGTTGACACATTGATTTTTCCTGACTGGCACCCTTTATTTTTTCTTTTGAGGCCACCTGAAGGAGTTGTGGCTGGAAAATCTCCCCTATAATCCTTTTGGGTGATGGCCTCATATCCACTTCCCAGACTTCATCCAACAGCCTCTTTTTCCTCAGTGCTGGTGTTCACTTGGGTGTGTGTTTTTGTGGTGTTTTTGTTTGTTTGAGGGTTTTTTAAAGACAAGTGAGGAAAATCAAGCAGGACTGGAAAGGAATCTAAACTGGTGGGGAGAAGGAATGCTCTGGTAAATCCTTATTTAACTGGAAAATGTTGATTCATGGAAATGTATCATTTGAGGGAATTGATAATTCCATGAGGACAACCACTCATCCAGGAAACCTGGTTTCATGTTCTCCAGGAGGAGTCAGAGGGCAAAATAAACCTTCCTGTCCCCTGGATCAGGAGAGGGAGTTGGCCAAAAATGCTGAGTTCATTCCAACTCATTGAAGATCTCACACATTTTGAAGCATCCCCTCTTGCCCTGTTGTGACTCTTGCATCTCTGTCTGCTTCCCAGGTTAAACATTTTTAGGATATGTCAGGTCCTAAGTGAGAGCTGGAAGATCTGCCTACAACAAATTCCAATCCATGTAGTGCCTGTTTAGTCCCCCATTTCTGCCTGTGTAACATCAATTCCACAATGGAAATTCAAGTGGGATAATTCTGACCCACTGGAAATGATTTTCACAGAAATGGGGTTGTCATGAGCAATAGTCATCCCATATGAAACCTTTTTTTTAAAAGCAAAATGCAGGCTTTTGTGTATATATGTAATTAATATTAATTAATCTGGTTTATGGATGATTAATATAATTAATCTGGTTTATTGAGGATGAAGATAAAGTAGGTGGCATTGAGAGGTCTGAAGATCCTGGAAAGTTCTGGAAAGGAACACSTTTGTTTTGTAAAAGCTTGAGCATTTTAAAGACTTTTACAAAATGGAAAACAACCCCCAACCCTCAGTTGATTAATTAGTCCTAATTTATATTTAAAATCCTTCCTGACTGATTTTTAAAGTTGACTTTTACTTGATTAAATAGCAGTCTTTAATTCGGAGATATTTGTGGCTCTGCAAATTCCCTTCTTGCTGGGAGCTCTGCATAAACACTTGKCTGGCAGTGAGGAGCTCAGCCAAGGTGCTCAGGTTTGCTTCCTCCCCACCTCTGGGGCCCTCCTGTCCCTGCCCACAGCCAGAGGGCAGCTCTTCCTCTTTATGACACAAAAAAAAAATCACATTATAGTTATAGGATGCCATTATTTCACTGCTCAGCCCATTTATGGTGGAGATAAAATAATAAACTTCAATCAATAGACTTTTTTTGGGTAAAAACCCCACCCAACCCAAACCATCCCCTGCTTTTAAAGAAAAAACAACCCCCAACAAAATTCCAGGTGCCAGGGACAATACCACCGTGATTTTAGCGACAGGATGCTGCTTTTGTATGGGAGAGCTCGGCCTGCTTGCCAAATTGGAGATCTCGTTTTGCTAAAGGTTCTGTGCAACTTTCAGCATTTGAGAATTCCATCCCAGACCTTGCCCTGCCTCCCTGAGTTATTTTGGGCACTGCTGTGTTTACAACTGTTGGAATTTTTGCATTAGCAGCGTGGTAACAGYGTGTTAACAATGTGGGGAGTACTCTTTCTAACAAATGGAGAGCACATTCTTGGGCACGTTCTGTTGGGGATGGTTGCAGCTTTCACTATTTTCATCAACACAACTCCTCTGAAAACAGTTGGTGAGYGTAGGATTAGTGTTGAGCGTGGAAAATACCATTTTGGAGACTGAGAAAACACTGGGAGGAGGCACTGAGCTCCTGAGATTTCCCTGCGTTGAGTTTACTATCGATATTTATCCATGAAATAGATAAAAGCTTTTCTTTTTGGCATTTCRCGACAGCAAAAACGTGGTAACATTAATGAAACATTTCCAGCAGTCTCAGTTTTTAGTTCAGTTTAATGTCTTTGTTTAGAGTGGATTCACTTGTGAACCTTAAAAAACACTTCAGAGCAGTCACCAAACTGTGTATATGCACTGTGTATGCACTGTGTGTATTTGACCATCAATTTGATCTATTCAGGGTTAAATGAATTCTTAAAACACAACGAACTGTGGCTTCAAACCTTATTCCAGGATYCAGCCCACTGTTATGGTCACCCTGCCTTTTTGGAAGCTGTTGGCACATTATTTGTCACTGCTTAAGTCCTTATTAGGCAGTGCATGTATCAARAATTAATCTGGTTATCTCCATCAGCCATTATTTAGTGCTCARATGCAGATGCTCACATAATTAATTGCAATAATGGGATAAAATTCACTTTCTACATTTCATATGGGCACTTCTGTGTGTTCTGGTCTCTGTGATTGTTTTTTTTTTTATTTTTTATTTTCTGCATACTCTGTTCTTAGTAACCCTACAAATGAATGTTTTGGGGCAGGATGTGTTAATTTAGAGAATTTTTACCCAAATACAAAGAAGTCTATCTTACATGAGCTCTAGAYAGTACACTTCTATTATTTTAATTAAATAGGAGGTCTGGAGACTTCATCAAAAGAACCACCAAGCCTGAAGAGCAATTTTAGCAGAAAGAAGACAGATCTCAATCTTAATGGTCCTGGGCAATCTGGAAACAAAGCCAGCTGTTGGAATTAGCTGGGAAATAATTTCTAGTAACACTCATTTAGAAAACTTGCTGCTGCTTAAGGAATATTTATGGGGAGAAGTAGCTCATCCTCTCAGTGAATTGTTCACTCGATTCAGCTGGGAAAATGAGCTGCAGCAGTGCCTGGATATTGTCTGCCTTGGAAATATTTCATTGTTTCCCAGATTTAGCTCTGTTCCTGGGTTTCTAATAGAGCTTTTGACTCAGCCCTCCACCACATTTTTCCCTCCTTTCTTTTGGGGCTTTTGACTACAAGTGGGCAGTTTTTTGAACACTGAATATTTGAGATGGAATTTGGGAAGTGCTGTAAAATGCACAAAGTCAGACCCAAAGTAAAGAATAATTCTTGCTGAGAAAAAATATGGAAAACAATTTTTCCACCTAATTTTTAACATGGGATTAAAGCTTCTAAATAACGAAAGGATTTCTCATTCAAGGGAGATCTCTCATCCACCCACTCAGTAAAAAAAAAAAAAAAAAAAAAAAAAAAAAAAGCCAAACCAAAATTAAACAGAATGTTTTGGTTTGTTTTTTTTTTAATTGACTCGATGACTTTTTGGAGCGAAGTTTTCATTTCATTGTGAAGGAAACTGTTTCAGGGTGACTCAGACTTTCATTTATTTATTGCCTTCACCACCACGTGGAAAAAAACTGGGACTCRCACAGCTCTGCCAGGTAGAGACTTTTCTGTGTCCCAGGCAATGCCCTGTGGTGCTGGGAGTGTTTATTCCTTTCTCAGTTATTATTTCATGTRGAATCTTTTGCTTTCTGTGATCCCTTTGGTTCTCTCATCCCTTCACTGGGTGTCCTCTCCTGGCCCTCTTTTCTGGCTCATCTCATTGAATTTTCATTCCCAATGAATTTCTCCTCTTTGATACTCATTTCTCAGTCCTCRACTCTCATTAAATTCTCTTAGCTGTTGGGTTTTGGATTTGTTTCTGCTYGGAGTGGAGCTGTCTGCACTCACACATGATTCAGGAGTAATTTAGAAGGAATTCTGCAGTTCATAGACAATCTGGGTAAAGATGCTTTGCTAGATTGATTTTGGAGCAAGATTCCCTCTGTGGATAAACAAAGATGACAAACAGAAGGTGATGCTGAATAAATCTATAAAGCACTCAGAGAAAACAGAAAAATCACCCATTTTGCTTATTCTGTCCCTCTTCCCCCATCCCAATTATACAAATCCACCTACCCGCTGTCCTGTTGGGTTTTTGCTATAATTTCTTTCTCTGCATATGAAATTTTAGCTTTAAAATGTAAGCAGACCTAGAATGTTTCCCCTCCTTTTGACACACTTTTAAAAACCCTGTGAATCAGCTGCCATTCCTCTATAATGTTTTATACCATTTTCCTTATAAATCCAATTAATGTGGAAAATGTCTCTTTTCAGTTGTCACTTGTAACTCTGTAGAAGGTGCAGAGTCAGATGAGCAAAAGCCTTTTTTCCAAACAATGCTGCATGCAGTATTTCCCACTATTCTGTGGCAGTTGAAAAAGAAATATCTTTTTTAGTGTTCATATTTGCTGGTACAATCTAGGAAGTCAGAATTTGTGAAACTGGAAAATATTAGTGAGGCTGAGTCTGGGCTTACTGTGATTTGTAGGATAATTAAAATTTTTTTTATGCCAATCCTGCCCAAACTGGTGGCTCCTGGGTGTGTTTACTCAGACACCAGAGCTGCCAGACAGAGGTACAATAATTATATTTCTATAGTTGAGCCAATTTGCATCAACTCTGTAAAGCAGGATAAAAATTTGTCTTTTGCTTCTCACTTTACTCAGTGAAGTTTTGGTTTCTGAGCAGTTTCTCCACACAGGAGTGTAGTGCAGTGTGGGCACAGTTGGGTGTTCCGCTCTAGTTCTCCATGGTCCTGATTTCAAATAAATAAATAAATAAACAAACAAATAAATCAATCAGGTAAATGACCCCAGGCTGAAAACACTCAGTGAAAAATAAGGATGAGCAGGRTGCAGGTCTGATTTTCTGTAACTTCTTTAATCCTGGATTCTGGCAAATCTCTGGCAATTCCTGCATTGATACTCCCTGTGTTTACAGCCCAATGGAGCAATAGAGGATTTCAGGGGACCGGGATCAGAAAGGCAGTAACTTTCTGAGGCATCCAGAGAAATGTGATGCCATTTATAAAATGCAGTTGGTTCATTATAGTGCAAATGAGCTTGAGCATTGCAGCTTGCAGGGGAGAATTCCATCAAAGTCACATTTTGTTGAGGAATTCTKGTTCTGTGTTCATAGCAAAGGTCACTGAGGAAGTGTGTGAAGCTCAGGGGTTCTGTAGGAGCTTTATCCAGAGGAATCTGCTCTGGGGCTTTGAGATTTCCAGGGGTTGGGGCTCCGTTCATCGAAAGCAAAGCTTTCTGCTCATTCTCAACAGGGTTATCCTGAATTTCTTCAACTTCTCACAAGYCAGATCCCCCTCACTCTGCAACATGGTCTGGCTGCAGTGCTCAGAAAAACACTTTACCCTGAGGACAAGGAGGTCAGCAGTCTGAGAAGTCAAATTGGTACACTGTCACGTATTTGTGCTTTTGAGGCACTTAGGTGTGAAAAGATAAAACTGGAGCTTTCAGGTCTCAGGATCTTTATGGTGCCTCACCCATGAAATCTTTGCGTAGATACCTGGATATCGATTTATTAACCTTGAGTGACAGCTGAGTCTCTTTAAGGTTTTGATATTTAAATTGCCAGTACTKGGTACCCTATTTCCTATTCTTCGACACCCAAAGCTTGTGGCAGTCAATAAAATATCCATTCTCAGGATTTTTGGTTCCAAAGCACTTTGAGTTAAGCACCCAAGTACAGTTCAGAGTTATTGGGTGCATTTCCACTTGTGTGTCTAAATATCTTTGTAAATTTTCCTTTCAACCACACTGGAAGGGGAGAACTTGGTGCGAAAACTTGCCTGCCAGAAATTTTTATTTTGTTTCCAACTGCTTAAACATTGGCATCGCTCTGACAAGGGTTTAAAAAAAGCATTTTGAGCATTGGGATGCAAATGAACATACCAAGCAATTAAAGTCAATTAAAACAGGATGCAGTGTAATTAGAAACAGTTGTGTTCACATTGATATTCAGAGAGGTTCGATGTGCTGGAAGAAAAGAAAACAATTCAGGAAACTTTTAATGCCCCACAGATGTGATGATGATGCTAATAATGGCACCGATTCCTAAATTCCCCACGGTGGCTCACCTCAGGAGCTCCTGGGCAGGGCAGAGGATGGAGCTGCTGTTTGATTCCTAAATTCCTCATCGTGCCTCCTCTCAGGAGCTCCTTGGCAGGGCAGAGGATGGAGCTGCTGTTTTCCAGCACCGTGTTCTCACCTGTTGCTCCCATCCCACGGCATTTCCTGGGCACAGCACTGCACCCACCAGAGTCAGTCCCCTGAACTGAAAGGATAAGCAGAACCAGACTCATCTCTGGTTTTATTTTGTGTCCTATTTGCCTTGCTGAGATAATTCCTGAGAGGATGGGGCCTGGGGAGGGGTGGGTTGGAGAACCTGACACGTTCCTTTTCCCGAGGAAGGAACTGCTGTCACACAGCTGTGCCACAGGGAGTGATGGGATGGAGCTCAGGTCACTCCTGCAATACCCCAGGGAGGGATGCAGTGGGGTTGGGGCAGTGGGATGGGGCTCAGGTCACTCCTGCAATGCTCCAGGGAGAGATGCAGTGGGGTTAGAGCAGTGGGATGGGGTCAGCTCACCCCTGCTCTGCCCCAGGGAGGGATGCAGTGGGGTTGGAGCAGTGGGGTTGGGGGCTTAGGTCACTCCTGCAATACCCCAGGGGTGGATGCAGTGGGGCTGGGGCAGTGGGGTGGGGCTCAGGAGCTGTGTGAGCACAGCACAGATCAGTTATCAGCACTGGGCTCAGCCAGGGGATCTTCCCCTCTATCACACCCTTCTCCCCCTCTGATCGTGGTTCTGGCTGTCTGCACTGGTGTTTATTGCAGGAACACTGAGCCAATGGGGCTCTATTTATATCCTCTTTGGGGGAATAGTCTTCACTGCTCTAAAACTGAGGCAGAATGGCCAAAATATCTCTCAGAGTTGTGGTTGCAGCACTTGCTGCTGTGTGATCACATAGGCCCCCTCACCTGGCCTCTCTTGGGGACAGAATGAACAGTTTTGGCTCATCCTTGGTGGAGCTGAGAGAGGAAATCCCCCAGACCAGCATGGGAAGGGATCTGATCTCCCTCTGCCAGACTGGGATGTTTGCTCAGGTCAAACTCCCCAAGGCAGTGGGGGATGTGCAGGAAGCTGTGCATGTGCTGCATCCCGGGGCAGGGAATGAAGGAAATGTCAGGAAATAGCACAGATGTGCAGGGACAGGGCCTTCAGTGCCATCAGAGGGATGTATCTGCTGTTCACCCTCCTTTAAATGCAACTCTTGATTTGAAACAGGAGGAAAAAACAGCTGGCAAAGAAGTGAAGAAATGAAAACTGTTAGCTGGCTGCTCCATCCTCTCCACTTGAATTAAGGCTCAGAGCAGGACCATGCCCACCCCATGTGTTTGGTTTTTAGTCCTCAGCTGCTGATCCTTTTTTATCTGGAGCCTAAAGGTGGAGAGACCAGGTCTGTTTGAACTCAGCCTGTCACAGCAGCTTGCATTGCCACTAATRGTCAATAAATGTCAGCACTGGGGTAAAACTTCCCATTTTGCATTATATTGATCAATGAATTCATCAATTCAGGAATTTGGGACCTATAGGAATAGAATGAGGGTCTCCATTTCCTGGGAAATTCAAGTTCTTCCCTTTTTCAGTGTACCTGATGAGGCAGCTGAGATAATTTCATGTTTAGGATTAATACTTAGTCTGAAAATCAAATTTCAGTTCATTAATTACAAAAACACGTTGGAAAAAATCCTTTCACAGCTCCATTCTTTGATGTATCCCTTTCATTTAGATAGGAGACAGATATTGGACTTCCGAGTTTAAAACACATTTTTTTTTGAGGACTATACAAGTTGTGTTTTTTCACCATTCTTGCAGCCTMATTAATTGGGACTGATGCAAGGCAGGTGTAAGAGGAACACCTCCTGTTAGGATGGTTAAACCTACCCTGCACAGGTGGAAATGATCCCAGGGAATTATAGRGGGTKAAGTTTCAGGTGGTYATTGTGTAAACAAAATAYKGACAGTGCCATGGAACTGATCACTYCATCCTTCTCTGAGTTTGWGTCACCATGTGCTGCTCTCAGGTTTGGGACTGTAAAACAGCACCAATTCTGCTCCATTTTTCCTTCGGAAAACTTGACTTCTTGCAGATTTTCTGTTCCTCCCCAAGCAGGGAACAAACTGATTTCTGGAAGAAAAAAAAAGTGTGGCCATGTATGTGGAAACAGCAATTGCTGGGGTTCAGCACCTCAGAAATTTTGCCTGAAGGTGCTTTGTACAAGGGTCCTCTATCAAATCCTAAGGAGATATAGATAGAATTTAAACTTTGGACTTGATGAAATGTTTATTCCTGAAACCCAGACACGCAGCCAAAGCAGTCTTAGGAGAAATCAGTTTAGTAATTATGGGGTGACTGAGAATCCATTGCATTTATTGTTATAATAGAGAGAATTAATTATTTGTTCTCATGAGTCATTCTCTGTACCTGTGTTCAGAATTAATGCATTTAAAGAGAACTTCCCAATCTCTAATAAAATAAAACCAATTAGAAAGTGCTGATCTCTCCCACAAAACCTGAAGGGTTTAGAAGAGTTGGAGGACAAAAGTCACCTGCATGAACAAATGCATCCAAAGCACTTTTCCTCCTATGGATGTGAAAATAAGGTGGTTTTGCTGCATTTGGAAGGAAGTATTTTTCTAACATTTATTTCTTCCTGCAGGTGGTGTATGTGACAGCCACGTTCCCCTACATCATGCTGATGATCCTCCTGATTCGGGGGGTGACATTACCTGGTGCTTCTGAGGGGATTAAATTCTACCTTTATCCCGACATTTCCCGGCTCTCTGACCCACAGGTAGGACCATGGGCTGCGTGTTTATTTGCCTCTCTGACCGGGAAAAACTGCAAGAGTTTCTTGATTTTGAAGTCTGAAAATACAGGTGACTGCTGGATTGTTGTTCCTTGTTGGAGCTGTGGGTGTGGGGATGGGGATTTAAAGCAATCCTGTGTGCTGGAACATATTATTTTTTTTTTTTAAATTCAAAAGTACCTTGATTGGTAAATTAAAATTTTCAGAGCCAGCTGCAGTTGGTGCTTCTGTCACTGAGGGACAAGAGCATTGCCACCAGTTTGATGGGAAGGAATTGAACTGGGATTTAGTCATTTTATGGTTCTTTGCTCATTCCAAATCTAAATCTCAGGCAGAATTAATAGAGGAATTGTTCATTCAGATGATTGCTGTCTTGATAGCAGAATCTGCAGCTGAGGAGGAATGAAGTGCTCAAAGCAGGAACCCCACCTGTTTTGTGGTTTCCAGAGTAGAGCTGACCATGGAAATAATGGATTAAATCGTTGGTTTGGTTTTTTTCCCAGTGACAGATGAGCACATTAAAACAGTTGCTGTATATCATTTGTGTGATATTGAAGAGAGAAAATGACACAATCTCTCTAGAACCTGWCAGGTTGCAGACAGCATTTTTCTTATCTGCTTTGGCACTGTAAAAGACATTATCCAGTGTTACCCCTGAGGCTATGACATTATTAAATGGATTCTGAGAAGGAAATAGAAAGGAATTTGGAAATATTTGTTGAAAGGAATTGTTTTAATCTGCTTACTGAGATGTGTCAGCATAATTTTTTTTTTTAATCTCTGCTTACTTTAAACGTGTCTTTTGTAGCAAAAAACAATAGAGGGGATCCTTGCAGGGACATCTCCCACTGTCCCAGGCTGCTCCCAGCCCCAATGTCCCTTGGGCACTGCCAGGGATCCAGGGGCAGCCACAGCTCTGGGCACCCTGTGCCAGGGCCTGCCCACCCTCACAGGGTGAATTCCTTCCCAATATCCCATCTAAACCTGCTCCCAGTCAGTGGGAATCCATTCCCCCTTGTCCTGTCACTCCACCCCTTGTAAAAAGTCTCTCCATCTTTCCTGCAGCCCCTTCAAGGCCACAGTGAGGTCACCCCAAATCTTCTCTTCCCCAGGCTGAATAATCCCAATTTCCTCAGCCTTTCTTCCCAGGAGAGCTGCCCTGGCATGGACAGGGCTCAGTCCTGCTGCTCAGGAGCTGCTTCCTTCCCTTCCCAGGGCTTTTCCAGAGGCTGCTAGAACAGGATTTTGCCCTGCCCATGGATTTTCCACGTGCCACCAGCTCCTGTTTGGCGTTGAGGGAGGGCATGCCAGTTTAAGGGACACTATGGCCAGGTTAAGGGACATTATGGCCAAGTTAGGGGACATGATTGCCAGCTTAGGGGACCCGATTGCTACCTCCAAGGAGCTTTCTGTGCCTGTTTACTATACTGTGTCCAATTGTGAGGAAATATGTCCTTGCCATGACAATTTGCAGAGTCCACAGCGCTGGTGGGAGCAGCCTGGGAGCACAAAACCCCGCAGGCATGTGAGGTGTGTCTGTCTGTCTGTCCCAGTCACATGGGGCTGGAACACCTTTTGGGAACACTCAGGAGATGTTTTAGGGACATTTCCAGCTTCCTCCTCAGCTTCAGTAAGATTTCAGTTGTTCTTCAGTTGTATTTTAGACACATTCTTCAGAAAAGCAGTTGAAGTCAAATGTGCCGTAACAGTGAACATSAGCACAGGTAATTGAATTGTGACATTCATTGGTTTGGAGGATTATTTTTTGTTGAGAAAATGCTATTCCACCAAAATGGAAATATTTTGGTCCAAATAGGAATTCAATACTTGAAGAAAACTTTCAGAGTCATGGGTGGAATCTCCAGTTGCTTTTCAAGAGACAGAGGAAGCTTAGCTCTTGAGACTTGAACCCAGAATCTGGCACAACTATTTTGACTCAAAAAAAAAGAAAAAAAGGCTTTGGTTCAGCTGTACAATCAAACAGTTTTATTTAAAAAATAGTAAAAAGGCTTTGGTTCAGCTGCAGCACAACTTTTAATGGTCAGAGGATGGACAAACAGGCATTCTCCATTTTATGGAAATATAGACTCTAAGGTTCAAAGGCACAAATATTTGGATAATCCCCCCTTCATAAACCTCTTATCAGTTGGTTCTAGAAGGAAATGCAAGGTTGTGTTCAGAGCTGGAACAGCTGGAACCTGGAGATTTGTGCTTCCAGTTTCCATGTTTACCCATTTCCCTGGATTCACCCCCAGTGCCGAAGCACAATCCTGTGTGCCAGCAGAATTTGTTCCCCTCTTCAGCTGCAGACCTGGTTCAAGAGTATTTCAGGGAAGGTGCTGTGTTAGGACAGAGGTGTTAGAACCCCACAGCCAGCTATATTTACCATGGATTAAACAAATTCAGTTCTCCTCAAGGCTCCCTTTAGCTGGAAGTTGTGGAATCCTCAGTCTTGGTGCAGTTTGCATTCTGTGGCTGGTCAGAGCTGTGTGAGCAGCTMTCCATCTGCCTTTCTGCTCCTCTCGCCTTCCAAGGGCTCTGTTTCATTTTTATATTCCATCTTTGCAGCAGGCCCAATGCTGTCAGGCTCAAAGTGCCACCGTTAGTCCTGGGTTTGTGTGTGGAGCTCCCTCCAATCCCTTTTTGCTGCAGCAGTGGCAGCTGGAACAGTCTGSAGCTCTGTTTCAGCCTCAGAAATGTTTTGCTTCATCACCAAAAAGGTCTCRATGTGTTCATGCTCAAATTGCCTTGAAATAAATCCCCCTGCTCTCATCTGGGACATGCAGGTGCTGTTATAGCACAAATATGGGCTCTTCCCTGAGTTATAACTCGCACAAAAGAATGCTTCACTGAGTTAATAGGATTTTWATGGGGTTTGTGTGCAAGCCTGACTCAGAATATGGTTCTGGCTGTCCCTCGACAGATTTAAGGCACTCAGTGTGTGATTGTACTTGTGTGTGGTGCTCACTGAGCCTTTTTGGGGAAAACATTTGGTTCTTTGTGAGAGGATTTTGCAAACTTTGTGCCTGGAGGAGGTTAAAGGGGTGAAGGACTGGCAGATGTACAGTTTGATGGGTCAGGAAGTAACATGAGGGACAATGATATGGAAAACCACATCAATTTAACCCCTGATGCAGGAGTGGATGGTTAAAATGGGGACCAAAATAAGAATAAAGCTTTCTTGTTTGTTGTATATGTGTATGCTAAAAACTGGCCAAGTTGATGGTTKTTTTAGTCATAAAAATATGAATTGTTTTAATGAACATATTCACAAGAGCATCTGTCCATGCAGCCAAAACTGCAAACCTCTCTGAACAGCTGCTGCTTCCCAAAACCTTGAAAAAAAATTCCATTTCAAGACAGAAAGAATACAGGTTGTACTTTATCTCTGRTAAACTCTCACATTAATGTGGAGCACAAGGAGTGGTGCCAAATGCATCAGGTACAGGAAAATCAGAACCATCGCGGGCAGAATGGATTTTAGATTTCTCAGATCTTTTATTTACAGTGGGAAAAGTGGTTAAAATTCCAATAAAATTTGTGATGGCAGAAACATTTCTGCAATTCTCTGGTAGCTCAGTCGTGAGGATTCACCTTCAGATAGAAGCAGGGTTGTGCAGGTGGCAGTGCAGGCTTTTCCTGCTCCACCCAGCTGGTTTCCAGAAGAATTTTAGATTTCTGAGATCTTTTATTGGCAGTGGGAAAATATTAAAATTGCAATGAAATTTGCAATGGAAGATACATTTCTGCAATTCTTTGGTATCTCAGCTATGAGGGTTCACCTTTAGACAGAAGGGATGTCAGGATGTGCAGTGTTTTCCTGCAGTGGGCACTCCACCCAGTTGGGTTTCTAGAAGGATTTTAGATTTCTCAGATCTTTCATTTGCAGTGGGAAAAGTGGTTAAAATTCCAATAAAATTTGTGATGGCAGAAACATTTCTGCAATTCTCTGGTAGCTCAGTCGTGAGGATTCACCTTCAGATAGAAGCAGGGTTGTGCAGGTGGCAGTGCAGGCTTTTCCTGCTCCACCCAGCTGGTTTCCAGAAGAATTTTAGATTTCTGAGATCTTTTATTGGCAGTGGGAAAATATTAAAATTGCAATGAAATTTGCAATGGAAGATACATTTCTGCAATTCTTTGGTATCTCAGCTATGAGGGTTCACCTTTAGACAGAAGGGATGTCAGGATGTGCAGTGTTTTCCTGCAGTGGGCACTCCACCCAGTTGGGTTTCTAGAAGGATTTTAGATTTCTCAGAACTTTCATTTGCAGTGGGGAATGATTAAAATTGCAATGAAATTTTTGATGGCAGGAATATTTCTACAGTTCTCGGGAAGCTCAGCCGTGAGGATTCACTTTCAGATGTGCAGGTGGCAGTGCAGGGTTTTCTTGCACTGGATGCTCCACCCAGCTGGGACAGGGTTTCCAGGCTGGATTTTAGATTTCTCGGATCTTTCATTTGCAGTGGGGAATGATTAAAATTGCAATGAAATTTGTGATGGCAGAAACATTTCTGCAATTCTTTGGTAGCTCAGCTGTGAGAATTCACCTTCAGACAGCAGCAGGGATGTGCCGGTGTCAGGATGTGCAGGGTTTTCTTGCAGTGGATGCTCCACCCAGTTGGGTTTCCAGAAGGATTTTAGATTTCTCAGATCGTTCATTTGCAGTGGGAAAAGTGGTTAAAATTGCAATAAAATTTGTGATGGCAGGAACATTCTGCAGTTCTTTGGTATCTCAGTCATGAGGATTCACCTTCAGACAGCAGCAGGGATGTACACATGTCAGGATGTGCAGGGTTTTCCTGCAGTGGCTACTCCATCCAGTTGGGTTTCCAGAAGGCTTTTAGATTTCTCAGATCTTTCATTTGCAGTGGAAAAAGTGGCTAAAATTGCAATAAAATTTGTGATGGCAGGAACATTTCTGCAATTCTCTGGTAGCTCAGTCATGAGGATTCACCTTCAGACAGAAGCAGGGATGTGCAGGTGGCAGTGCAGGCTTTTCCTGCTCCACCCAGCTGGGTTTCCAGAAGAATTTTAGATTTCTGAGATCTTTTATTGGCAGTGGGAAAATATTAATATTGCAATGAAATTTGCAATGGAAGATACATTTCTGCAATTCTTTGGTAGCTCAGCTGTGAGGATTCACTTTCAGACAGCAGCAGGGATGTGCAGTGGCAGTGCAGGGTTTTCCTGCTCTAGCCAGCTGGGTTTCCAGAAGAACTTTGCCCAGAAGTTTCCTTGGCACTGAGGTTTGGCTGGCTCAATGCCCACTGGATGTTCCTGCTTGAAAAGAAGTCCCCAAGCACGAGTGCACAGCAGTGAGCACCATTAACCTGAAAACCCACTTACCCRGGATAGATTTCATCCTGCAGAGCTCCCTCTCTTCCCTGCACTGCCCTCTGGATCAAATAATGCATTTTCCTGCATGGCATTTAGGCTGTTTTCATGTGTGGTTGTAGAGAAAAAATCCATGTTAGTACATCTGTTTTAGAGATAACACTTTAATATTTTGGTAGAAAATTACTTAAAATACATGCATATTTTCTTCTGAAAACTGTAATTTTTCATTACATCCTCCTTAATTTTTGTATTAGCATGAGTTGATTTTGGTAGTTATTCCCTCCTTAATATGATCTTACTCTGTTTCAGCATATAAATAACAAGATACTTTTAAAAAGATGCTACTCACCAAGACTGCAAACAATTGCTTTCCARTTAGTCTAATTAAAATATCCATACATGTGAGAGATATTTGGGAATATGGGATCAGTGTGAAGGTGATATTTTTTTACATCCTGATCTAAAAATCCAAACTTCAAAAATGTTTGAGAATTTCTCTTCCTTTAACTTTTCATTTTGAATGTTTAGGGCTGCTGATTTGCTTTAGGAAGAAGAAATTATGCAGATTGATTCCATTTTAGGATTTGCAGCCTTGSAATCCACAATCCTATCGCCACCTCGAGGCCACTGAAGCCTTTTTCCAAAGCAGAGGAAATTCCTTCTTTTCTGCCTCTGAAAGTGGAGTAAACTGTTGAGTTCAAACATAAATGTCAGGGGTTTATTTTCTTTAAAAAAAAAAAGAAAAGAAATCGTGATTTCATTTTTGGGTGGTTTCATGTTCAGAAAGATTGCTGGGTATTGGATTTTTGACCTATCCTGAATCTAAACATGCTGATCCTTCAATAGAAACCTGGGAATTTTCAGATGTGGGCAATGGAACGATCTCYAATTGCTGGAGCATTTTGGGATGCTTTTATTTATTTATTTTTTTTTTTTAATGGGACAGGTCTTTAGAGGTCTTTTCCAGCCCTAATGATCCCATGATTCCCTCAGTGAGAAATTGTTCCATAGGATACATTCCATACTGGATGTGTTTTTAATCATAACACTTATAAAAATGGTTCCAGGACAGGTCAAAGATCCTGAATTTACCACACTTTTAGTACCAATAAGTCAGTAAAACCTGCAGTGATTTACTGATTTTTTTTTTTTTTTTTACTTTTATAAGAGTTTGGGCGGCCATCAAAAAACCAAAAATTAACTGGGAAAAAATAGCAATAAGAGAAGAAAGATGTCCAGTTCCTATGACACTGGGCCGTTCTGGTAAGGGATTTACTCTTCCTTTTCCTCCCAATTTCTTCCCATTCTCTGGATTGTTTTCTTCACCAGATATTCATTTTCTGAACCAGGTCTGAGTTGCAGTAAATTAAAACGAGAGTGAAATTCAGAAATCCATTCAAAGACTGCAAGGATGAAAAGCTGAATTTATTTTCTGTGTAGGTACAACTCCCCCTTTGAAACTGTACCTTTGAACAAGCAGAAAACCAAATTTTAAACTGTTCTTTTGGTGAAAGCAGTCTTGTTACTGGAGGTGAGGCTCTCATGCTGCTGTTGGGTAGAAATCCCCTACCTAAACTTCTCAAATTTAAATCGGAAAAATAATTAATTCTTCTCCAAGTCTGCTGTTTGCACCATMATTACAAATGACTGAAGTTTGAAATTGTAAGGGAAGTCCAGGATATATCCCAGTGTGATAATTAGAGATATTTTTCCTAATGCAGTTTATAACCTCCCCAGTGAGGAACTATTTCTTTTAATTGTACTGCAGATTTGGCACTACAGATTATTTAATTAATGCAGATTTTGCATTTATTTAAGTAATGCAGATTTTGCACTACAGATTATTTAATTAATGCAGATTTTGCACTACAGATTATTTAATTAATGCAGATTTTGCACTACAGATTGTTTAATTAATATAGATTTGGCATTACAGATTGTTTAATTAATGCAGATTTTGGCATTACAGATTGTTTAATTAATGCAGATTTTGCACTATAGATTATTTAATAAATGCAGATTTGGCACTACAGATTTTTAATTCATGCAGATTTTGCCTTACATATTTATATGGCTTTAAAGAATAGGAAGACCAACAAACCCCAAATGCAGCGAAAGGGCAGAGGTGTTGAACAAGGCCAGAAATCACTCCTGGGATGGATTTCCCATTTCCCCCAAATAAACCCTTGGGGTGCACTCAGGTACACCCTGTTCTCTGGAAGGGAATCTGGCTGGAACACCCATCCCAAAAGGATGGGGTGGAGACATCCAGGGGCTTCTCCTGTGACAAAAAATGACTCTGTGGTGCCTGGAGCAGCTCACTGTTTGCTCCTCACACAAGTCGTTTGATTGTGAGAAGGTTTGGGTATAATTAAGTGCAAAAGTTTTGTGTATCTTTAAGTGGAAATCTTTGGGGTAAATGTAAGTATTCAAAAGGCTCAATCTAAATTTCATATTTAATCTGTTGGAGGCTGTAAATGAACATAACCCACCTCTCACGGCTCACCAGGCAGCTCTGCTCTATTGAATATCATGACTATTAATTTTTATGGAGCAGATGTGCTTTCTGAAGCCCAGCCATGGCTCTGGGGTGTTATTTCAAGCCCTGAACACATCGTTTGCCTCCTTCTGCCCGTGGTTTCTCCCCGTGYTTCCTGCTCTCACTCTCACTACCTGAGCAGGCAGCAGCAGGTTTTGACAGGGAAGAGAGATCTGTTGAAAGAACAGGCTCATTTTGGGATTTCTCTRGGATTTCTAGGCCATGTGGAATCTCCTCCAGCCATCCCTGGAACCCCTTAGCAATCCTGGCATCAGAGAGGCATCATCTGAGTGTCAGAGAGGCTTTAATTGCACTTTAATATCAGATTTCATGGCTGGTGCGATGTGCCACTGGAGGGAGACAGGATCCACACATTAACTCGGAGCATGGGCATGGCAGCCAGAAATTTCCACTGCTTTCATCATGGAACCTGAAAAGAACTACAAGAGACACTTGAAGAAGCTTTATTTTTTTTTTTTTCCCTAAATTGGAGCATTTAAAGGATTACAAATAATATCAGTGACTTCCGCCTGTCAGCTACTTTAAAGTCCAGTCTCCCAGCAAAGCAAAGCTGTTGTTAAAAATACATGTTTCAGATGAAATTAAGAATTAATGAAAAAAACCCCCTAAGTGACAGATGGGTATTAATGAGGAAATAACAATAATAATAAGGGAGCTGGCACACTGTGGGGGGAGTGAATAAGTGAATATTCAATGCTATTTCTGTGACAAGTGGGTTTATGGTGCCACATAAATAGAAGTATTGCAACTATRGGGTTATTTTAGGAACTGCTAGTAGGATTCTTCTTAATCCCATTATTCCAGAGGAATGAGAGAAAAAAGGAAAAGATAAGATTACTACACTAGTGGAATGACGTGCTGCTTGCAGAAAATCTGGAATTTACTGTTTGAAAAAAATTGAGTGCTCCTAAAGATTATTCTTTCAAGACCTGTACAAAAAAAAAAAAAAAAAAAAAAGGTTTTTAATCCCCCTGACATTTCTGAGACTCTTTTTATTTCCATCCCAGAACTGGAATAACAGTTAAGTCTCAGAATAACCCAACAGAAAGAAGGCTGGGCAAACATCTGCAGAAAAGCAGAGTTACCCTGCACAAAGCTGCCCTGGCAGGGGTGCCACGCTCTGGGGTCAGTGTGAGCCTGCAAGGGGCTCCCTGTGGGTTCACTGCCCTGCTTTGGTACCCAGTAGGGTTTGTGTGACATTTGGGTGGGATTTACTGTGGTGACAGTGTGGGACAGGGAGGGGAGAGGGGCTGGAGGTGAGGAGAGAGGAACGGGGCAGGTGGGAGGAGTTGAGGACATTGCAGGCTCTGTGCCCTGGTGATGTGGGAACAGCAGGAGATGCCAGCAGAGCCATGGGGACACGGGGACACAGAGCCATGGGGACATGGGGACATGTGTATGGGGCTGCTGGGACCTGCTGGTGGGTGTGGGAACACCAGGTGATCCACCAGGAGAGTCCTGGGGACACAGAGCCATGGGGACACAGAGCCATGGGGACATGGGGACATGTGCGGGTCAGCTGGGACCTGCTGGTAGGTGTAGGAACACCAGGTGATCCACCAGGAGAGCCATGGGGACACGGGGACACAGAAACATGGGGACATGTGTGTGGGGCAACTGGGACCTGCTGGTGGGTGTAGGAACACCAGGAGAGCCATGGGGACACAGAGCCATGGGGACACGTGTATGGGTCAGCTGGGACCTGCTGGTTCTCCCCTGCCTGCAAATGTTAAATTGCTGCCCCTGCCTTCCTTCAGGATAGAGGAATTCCATAGGTTTGGTCACCCTGTTGGACCTGGAGGGATTGTTCTGCAATTGTAGTTCTTTACCTTCCACTGCTCACTTGTTTCCCCCTCATGCTTGGTAAAATGTTTATTCGCACTCACGTGTATTCACACCTTGTTCCATCACCCAAACTGCCGTGAGGATAAATGACAAGGATGGATTTGCTCAGTTTCAGATTTGGCATTATGGCACTCTTCACATTCTTTCCTCTGAAATGACTCTCTAAAGTAATAAATTTTCACRTGTTAAATTCCAGAAAGCTTTGTGATGCAGGAATTCCTCCAAAGGTCATTACTGCTTTTAGAGATATCTTCCTTAGTTGTGTTCACAGTCTCAGTTTCCATGTGCAAATACATTTTCCCACATGGATGTTTGCAGACAGCTGCTTTAGACACTGAGGCTCAATGAACTGAGCTTTCCCCAGAATTTCCCCAGAATCCTGGCTGCTGGAAGAGCTTTTTTCACTGGGGAACAGAGGCAATAACATGGGCTTTGTCCTACCAGCAACCAGCTGCTGTGATTTAGGTCTGGATATAAGGAAAAGGGAAGAAAATGTTTGTCTGTCACCACCAGAGAGGGAATGAAATGCATTGAGAAAATGTKTTCCAAACCTGGCAGAAATCTGCAGATGTGGATGCAGTTTGGGGTGAGGGTTCACTGATTTCTCCCTTGTTTGTGGTGAACTTTCCAGATAAAACTGGGATCCAAAATGCAGCTGAACTCCTAAAGAATGGGAGATGGGATCTGATTCTTGGTGCTTCTACACTCAGCTTCTGTGTTTGCACACTGATATTTTAGCAGAACAAACAAACACCTCACCCTAACCAGAGTTTTTAAAGTATTTTTATGTTAAACATCTTAATTTTTTACTTATTATTACATTTTGAAACAAAATCTTGCTTAGGAATTAAAAATCAAATGCTTCATTTAAAAAATGGAGAAACAACATTTGGCTTCTCAAAACAACCTTTCAGTTTGTGGCCAAATGCTTTTATATTTCACACAAATTTGCAAATAAAATTGAATGGAAGCTTCATTCTTCTGCAAAATTAAACATTTGATCAATGTCAGTACTTTCAGTAGCCCCAAATATCAAGAAGCAAGGTCCTGAATACAGTTTCTAAAAGGCATTTTTTTATCCTTGCGCTTTTTTGTCTCCATCTGAGCTTTAATTTACGTTTCTGCCAGCTCTGTGGCATAAATGCAAGGTTTTCCACTGCCCAGCTCTCTTGAAAAAGGCCCAGGCTCAGAGCAGAATTCCAGTGACTGTTGAGTGGCTTGTTTACTAAAATTCCCCAGTTGGGTATACAGCTCCTGCCACTCTGAAAACAACTCAGGCTTTCAAAATGCTCTAAATCCCTCTGTGTAAAATAATAAAACACCGTGACTCTGGGGGATGCTCACAAAAAGGTGCAGGAAATCTGGTACTTTCCCAGCYCGAGGGGCTCTGTGAATTTATTTATCCAGCCATGAAGGTGAGCCCAACAGAGGTGGGGAATGATGGCAGCACTGAATTATCTATAGGTGGGGACCAGCCCTCAGTGAGGAGGGCAGGAAACATGACAGAGGAGAAGGGATTGTGAATTAAAAATGAATTAAAATGAATTGAATTAAAATGATCTGCTCTGTGGCTGGATCTTCACAGCAAAGCAGGTGAGGTCCAGGGTCAGCAGATTGAACAGGGCTTGTTCTTCCAGCAGCACAGAGGGAAATCATGGTTTAATTCCCCACCATTTGCATCAGTCCTGGAAATTCCTCTTGCACTGGTCSTGTGGAGCCCTTGGGATGGCCAAGAGCCAGAGCAGAGACACCTCAGCAAGAGTGAATCAGGCAGAGATCGAATAACACAGGGCTTAATTCCCTTTCTTGTGTACTTTGGCAGTGATTTCCAGTACGGGTTTATCACTGGGAAATGTGTTTTTGTATTTCTGTAACTCCACTTATCTGCAGATTTTTTAGTTTACTTTTTAAGCAGTTTAGGTGGTTTTTGTCGTGGGTTTTTTTTTTAAATTTTATGCTCTGTCTTAAATTTTTACTTTAATTCCATTGTCATACATACACAAGTAAGAGAAGAGTGCATATTACCAAAATATAGAATTGAAGAACACAACGCTAAAGGAGTTGGCAGCAAGTGAGAAAGGGAAAGAAATAAAACCACAGTCACATTTTGTGTGTTTCCATCCTGCTGTAGGGAGGGCTGTGGGGTGGAGGGATCACACAGAGGTTCTCCAGATGGAGGGGGAACATGCAGGGAGTGATTCTGAGGGACAGACACAGCACCAAGGATGTTTGTGGGTTGGAACYACCCCTAAATCAAATCCTTGAACACTACAGATAAGCCTTTAAAATAAACCCAGGCCATCAGCAGTGCTTTGTTTGTTTTCCTAATTAACTTCTCCCAGGCAAATCTGTCATAGGGAAAAGAACACAAGCTTGTGCCTGAAGGTCTAAACCAAATTTGCTTTATTACTTTGTCTTCCTCCATCCAGCCTTGTATTTATTTATAAAAATTATCTGTGGAGCTCATTTCTGTCTGTTGAGCCCCTGGTGGAGCTGAGTGCTGTCAGTAGCTCCTTACCCAGGAAYGTGAGATCCCCTAAACTGTCAGGGGGACTCCCAGAACAACCACAAATCCCAAATGCCCTTTAAAAAAAAATKAATTCTTCAAACCAGAGATTGATCGGATAAATTGTTGCTCTGAGCTTGCTGGAGTGATCTGGAGGTGCTTGGCACATAAACCTGTGTGGGTGCCAAGCCCTTGGTTTGGTTCCAAGCAAATTCCAGCCCCCATTCACAGCAATTAACTCTGAGGCAGAGGGGCCACCCCCAGTTATCATCTCTGCAGTGGTGTCCTGGCAGCCCCAGAGCAGAATCCCTGCTGTCCCTGTCCCTAAGGTTCCACCCCAAATTCCCTCCTGACAGTTGTGATCCCACAGCCTCAATAGCTGTGTTTGTGGGATTCCCACTTTAAGAATTAGGAGTGTGGGGAGAGCTGAATTTAAGCTTTATTATTATTCTGCATCTCTGTACAATGCCAGAGTTACTGACTGCTGCTTGCTTGGTACTTTATCATTGGTGGAATTTGAGRAAGAGGTTGCAGAAAAAAACATAGAGTTTTTTGTGGTTATGGAGTGTTTGAGGYGGCAGTAAATGGATTTGTAAGGTTTTGTAAGCCTCAGTTGTGAAGAGGTCACAGCAATGCTCAGTATTCTGAAACAATTCACTGCTGGTTGAGGGTTGAGTGGTGARCTGGCCTTGGTGGATTCCTGATTTTGCTCCCGAGGATTGCTCTGGATCAGGGAGATGAGCAATGGTGGAACTCATCTGGGTTTGCTGTGCTCAGAGGGGACACATCCATCCCCCTCCAGGAGGAATTGAGATGTTATCAACCATGCTGATAACATCCACATCTGCATGAAGAGTGCAAATTCAGGTTCTGATCTGGTAGAATGACTGGCTATAGACAGTTGTGGTTGTTATGTATCTGGTTATCTGAGGTCTCTTTGGCATTTATTTTATTTGGTCTCACTTGTAAGTTCCATTACAACATTCCAGAGGTGTCTTCTCATTTAGTGCCACCATTTCTTTGTTATTTTCTGGGTTTCAGTTCAGCTGGATGGATGACTGCTGACTCTTGGATGTTGTGTATAACAGACATTTACTGGTTTTCCATTTCTGGGTGCTCCTCGGGGTGTCCTGCAGGCAATTCTGGGTGTTCTTGGCTGGGTGTGCCCCCAGCCAGGGCAGGGGTAGGAGGGGGCTGCGATTCCCAGGCTCCTGTGGGACAGTGGAAGAGAGATCCCCCACTTTGGGGACCACTCCCACAGCACTGTGCTCCAGTTATTTGAACTGGGATGCATTGAACTGCCTGCATCCACACTGGAATTTGTTGCTGTAATCTTTCTCCAAACATCTGRTTTTGGCACCAGTTCAGAGAGGATAGTGGGTGACCTGTGCACTGACTGAACATGCTTTGTTGTGTATTTATAGCTTAATAAAAATCCTTTGTAGCTAACRTGACAAAGAAATGGTTTTGTTTCAGTGTCTTGATAGTCATTTGAATCCTTTCCATTCTATTAAATCACGTTAAACAGAAAATTACAGTTCTCAAACAAAAAAGGATGTTTTAGTAACGTGGTTAATGCTCTAGGTTAACTTTAGGGCTTTTCATCATTTTCTGGGACGGTTTTGCTGASTTAGGGTGGGATTATCCACATCTGTAGCTTTGATGAAGGCTGAGTGGCTGAAATGGGATTAAATTAGAATAAAATTAAATGCTTTCTTGTCTGTCCTTTTGGGTTGCTGACCTGCATTGTCAGTACCGATATTTGAAGGAACACATTGCCCCAGATTTCAGTTCTCYGTGTTTTGAACTTTCTTTAGAAAAGATAATTAACTTTTAATTGTGTCTTTAGGATTTATTCTGCCTAAGCCCTCAGTTACCATTGTGCTTGTGAAGGGCAATATTTAGACTGTCCTGTGGGCAGCATGAAATCAATGCTGCCTTCAATCAAGCATTTCTTTGTGTAACAGAATGGCGGGTCAGAAGTTGTCACTTGGCCTTTTTAATGGCTTTATTAAACACTGGGTTTAGTTGAGGGATGTTCTAGAGACATTTCTGTTGAATTTAAAACATTTTTCCCTTTGGTCTTTGGACCATAAATCGAGGTTTTTAAATAAATGAGATATAGTAGAATTATTCAGTGGATAATAACTGGAAGCTGGAGCTCCCTTTTGGTGGTATTGTAGAAAATTGAGTATTTGGAGTGGCTGCTCAGAGATTTGTATTTATTTGTGATGCTCATAAATAGCAGTGTAGGGCACTATACACCCAACAGTCACTGGTGGGGCTTTTCTGTAAAAAAAGCAAAAAAAAGAAAAGGCTTTTACACCCTGTCAAACCTGGAAATGGAGCAGAGCCCTCCTGGTTCCACAGCCAAGGCACCATTCCCTGTTTGGGTGGCACTCAGCCAGGAACTCAGGAGGTCCTCCTGGAACCCTGCCTCGGGCTTGGCAAAAGTCTATAAAAATGGAGATGTAGTGGGTTTAGAGGAACACAGAAGAATGTGCTTTTTTTACACAATGAATAACTAAATGGTGGAACTCGCTGCTGGAGGATGTGGGAGGCTGAAAGTATCAATTAATTCAATTAATTACGGACGGGCCAGTTGGGAACTGTTCAACACAAGGGTCCACACATCCCCTGGGGTTCTGGCTGGGTTCTGTCCAGCTYTGGCTGGGAGGTGCCCTGTCCTGGGGTGTCCACCCTGCAGGGRCACTCTCTGTGTCCTGCTCTAAAACAAGGTGAAGCAAATCCCAGCAGGACAGAAAATTCTGGTTTGAACAGATCCTCCCAAAGAGGTTCAACCAGAGCAGAGTGTTCAGGAGCATGGGATCACTCAGGGTGAAAAAGCCCTTTCAGATGATCGAGTCCAGCCATGAACCCCCTGCCATCCCCAGTGATGGTGTCCAGCCATGCTCTGAGCTCTCCAGGGACRGTGGTTCCTCCAGCTCTCTATGGAAACCTCTTCCAGGGTTTGACCAMTCTCTCTATAAGTTTTTCCTCTCAGTTTAAATGGGATTTGCTGTGTTTGAGTTTGTGCCTCTTGTCCTTCTATCAACACTCACACCGATTCCCCCTCTTTTATCCTCTCCCACCAGGTATTCATTTACCCACACTGATCCCATCCCCYGAGTCTCCTCTAACCCAAGCAGTCCCATCTCTCTCAATCTGTTTCCATGGTTTTCAAGATGCAGCAGTCTCTCAGTGGTACCTGCAGCCCTTCACTGAGTGCACGAAGTCTCTGTTTTTTGGGAATGGGACCCCAGCACCCAATGTGGTGTTTGGCAGAGGGRCAGGATCACCCACCCTGCTCAGTGTCCTCAGCCCAGGATGCTRCTGGTTTTTGCTCCAGGGCACAGTGCTGGCTCATGGTCAGCTTGTCCCCTAGGGCCTTCCAGGAGCTTGTTCCCTAGAGATTTTTCCAGCAGTGACTTTCTGAAACCACAATTGCTCAAGTTTCTAAAGAGCTGCTGGTGACAGATTTTTCCAAAGTGGTGTTGAAAATAAAAATAGGCTTCCTTCACCTTCAACCACGTGGTTGCTGACCACTTAAAAAAAAACCCCTTAGGAACAATAGAACTCTTGGAGGGAGTTTATCTTCTTTTGTTTGCAGTTTCTAAGCTTTACCAGCAGCTTCTGTCCTGTTTCCAATTYGAAGTGTAGAAGGCACAGAAGGAGCAGGCTGTGTGGAGAGAGCGAGATGAATTCTGTGCTGGTAGCGCTATAGAAACTCCATTGGTTTCTCAATTTCTGAAATGCAGCTGCCAGTGGCACCGTTCCAGCAGCTGGGCCAGGCTCCAGCGTGGAGGTGCCCACCCAGGGCACAATGCCAGGGTGGCTGAGAAGGGAAATCTGTCCTTGCCCTGCGGCAGGGCCACGCTGCCACTGCAGCTCCGTCTGCCCTGGGGCTGGGGGGCTCTTGGCAGCACAGACAGGCTGCCCTGGGCTGGGAGCTGTGCTGGGGCTGCTGCCCTGCTTTCCATGGAGCAGGAGACATCTGAGCATCTCCTCAGCATCACCTGCTGCCTGCAGGACCTGGGGGTGTGAGCAGGAACTGAGCAGGGAAAGGAAACTCAGCCCCAACGCTGTCCTTCCCAACAGGGAGGAAGGGAGGGATGAGATTGGATCTGRTCTGATCTGAGAAAATGGGAATGAAATCTTCAGCACATTGACTGCCCCAAACAGCCTTTAATGCAGGAGCTGCTGCTGTACAAAATGTGAGAAAAAACAAATGAGAAAAAAAAAATAGATAAGCATGAAAGGCACRTTTTAAAGGAGGTGTTTGCACTGGGGATGGTGTTGCCCTGCATGGACAGTTCTTGTCACATCCTCATACAAGGAATAAAATGGAGTTGTTAGAGCTCACTTCAGAACACAGCCTGGGGTAAAATCTGTATTCTTGGTGTGCAACACCAAATCATTACCAGATACCCTTGACAAAACTCTCAAWTCAAAGACAGTTCATTTTATCAGGAGTTCATGAGGTGTTTGTGTGCATGTGCAAAGTCACAACCAACACTTTGGGTGACCTAAGGCTGTGCCTGGATCTCAGCAGGGAATTTCTCCTTCTTTGTGACAGTTTCTACAAGGACAGAGTCTCTGTAGGAGTTTATTTTTTCCATATTTTCTCCAATTGTCCTCATGCCCCACCACCACCTTCAGGGTTCCTCCTGCAAGAGATTGGCTGTCAGGGAATTGCTTTGGCCTCTCAGGGATTTCTGAGGGGAGCAAAGCTGTAATGAACATTTTGTGAAAAAAAACTTTCATTTATTTAGAAAATTTAAATGAATTCCTGCAGGCTGTGTTTTATTTAGATGATTATTTATAGCCTACATTTGATGATTCCAGCCCAGCTCAATTTTAAAGTCTTTATAATGTAAGGCATAAGTATTTTTTTTTTAATTTTTACTCTGCATATTGTCTCCTCGAGCCCGTAATTTGCCAAATTTTCCATTAGAGTAGCAGAATATATRTATTAACTCTTCACATATTTAATTTAGCTTGAGAAATACTTCTGTGAGAATAAGTAACCAAAAGAACCACTCTTTTAGTTGCATTTCTTGTTTTCATGAATTCCAATTCTTTAAAATCCAGCAAGGTAAAACCTTGGCTCCTGGAAATTGGTGGGAAAATTCCCTTTGAATTTTGTGCCCTAACATTGCAGAAGCTTCACCTATTGCAAATGAACAAATGGACAATTTTTAAGCATAAATGAGGCAGCAGATTCTTTCTCTTCTGAGTGTCCTTTTTTTTCTATATTTTAAAAACTGTGTGGATTTTACCTTAGAGACATTTTCATGTGATGAATTTGGCATTAGAGATGTTAGAGGTGAAACATGGAGCTCGAGCAGAACCTTCAGCACTTGGAGTGGTCTGGAATCTTCAGGGCTCACTGGAAATCGCTGGGGGTTCCTGAAGAGCAAGAAAAACTTTCATGGCGTGGTTTCCATCCCCCATATAGGAAACAGGGAGAAAAAAAGGCTCCTCTGAAGGGAGGGAACTGCAGTGATTTTGGGAAAAAAAACAATGCTTTTGATGTGTGTAAAGGGTTTGTTCTCCAGGCAGAAATTCTGTTTTCCCAACATAAACTGACTCCACKCTGGGGGTATCTGTTGGAATCACACATTTGTACAAGGTTTAGGCTGTTTTCAGGAAAAGGAGGAATTTTAGACCCAATTATCCTRACACCTCTGTAACTGTATTTTCTTCTGTTTTGAGCTGCTCTTTTTAAATCCTTTGCCAGAAGTGCAGTTTGTAGATAAGTGTTCTTAAGGTGGCTTTAAAGAATTCTTGAGAATGATTATTTCCTAAGAAGTTTGATTAAATAACATTTCACCTGAYGTTATATAACCCAAGCACAGCTCCCTCTTCATTTCTGAGTGAAGGCTTTGCATAATGATTCATAACCAGAACATTTCCCCTTTGCAAATATTTCAAATATCAGGGCTGAATCCTGTGTTTGGCATCTCCACTGTTTCTCAGGCTTCAAAGATGCTGAAGGAAAAACTCAAGAGAGTAAGAGGAATTAATAAAAACTGACTGGAGAAGTGTTTGTTTCGTCACTGGGATATTACAATTGAGCAGGTCTGTAACAGGAGTTGAATATCTTGAATTTGCTGAGAGGAGATGGAACCCCACTCTATTTGCTGAATCTCCTGCCTCCCCCTGGAAACCTAAAAGTCAGAGCCCTTCTTTCTGGCAAATGTAACACAAACAGAATATTTGAAGAAAAAAGACCTTAAACCCATCCTGGATTGGATTCAGAACAGTGCAGAAATTAATCAGGGTCAYCTCTCCCATCAATGCCTCAGTGCAATTGAGTGTAAATATTTTGAAACTCCTGTAAGTGCATTGTGGAGCTGCCAGATCTCTCCTCCTGAGAGCATTTGCTGGTAGAGTTTCAGCAAAGTGGAACTCTAATCRACATCCTCATTTAAAAAATTAGTTGCCTGCACTTCCTGCATTTATTTAAAAAAAAATTGTGCACCTTTATTTATCATTTGTAGGAAATGACATTATCAGGCTGCCTAAAAGACCTGGTAAATTCTGCTGYCTCTGGGACACTGAAAATATATTCTCTTGAGAAGAGAAAGAATGGTTACTCTTTGTGCTTCTTCATACCATGCACAGAATGGAAAAATAATCTTTTCTTTCCAAATGCCTGAAGCTTAGTATGGTGCAAATGTAGAAGGCAAAACTTTTGTTGGTTTTAAGGCAAGAGGCCTCTCCAGCAAACTGGCCCATGGGGCTGCTCAGCCCATAAACAAAAAAGGGATTTTACCTTCCCAGAGGGTGGGATCATTTTCCACACCCAAGAACTCGGTCCAACAGAGGAACATCCCAGAGGAACAATGCACAACATCCTCCTGCTATGAGCCTTTGCACTTAAGAGAAATGAGTCAGTGAAGAAAAGGGTGCTGCTCCCAAGAGAYAGTGGGATTTAATGATGTTTTGACTCTTAATAATACTTTTAAAAAAGAAATAGTGTGATTAATTATCAATTCCTTTCTAAAAATGTTTCCAGCTTGCCAGATTCCCAAATTTAAGCTAACAATCTACTGAAGACAATTTTTAGTTTCCTATCACTCACACACAAAATAATTGTTCCAGATACCTTTTTCCCCCCAAAAAAAGGATCATGTTATCATAAGGATAGAGATGTTTCTATATAAATAATATCTCCTGAATATTCTGTGTACCTTACACTGCCAGGTATCTTTACTGTGTGCTCCAGAACTGCAGTAATGGCAAACTGGCACACATTTCAAGGGGTTTGAATCCCACCCTCAGAAAACGCTGACTGGAAATGGCTCCAAAGCCTTTGGCCTATTCCCTGCCTCCTGTTGTGCTTGGCTGAGCGAGGAAATTTTGAGGATGAAATTGAAAAGGCCAGAATCAAAGAGAATCTGAGGCTCAGGAGGCTGAAATTGGAGTTTGGAAATCAAAGATGATTTTTAAACCCCTCAAAGCCTTGCACTGGGTTTGGCTGCTGCCCTTCCCAACCCATCCCTGCTCTCTGGAGGGASCATYCCAGCCCCAGGGGTCTCTGCAGTGGAGAAAGATTCTTTTTGGATAAATTGTATTTATTTTTTAATGGATCACAGATTGGTTTGGGTTGGAAGGGACCTTAAAGTTCATCCWRTYCYACYYCCTGYCATGGCAGGGACACCTCCCACTGTCCCAGGCTGCTCCCAGCCCCAATGTCCAGCCTGGCCTTGGGCACTGCCAGGGATCCAGGGGCAGCCACAGCTGCTCTGGGCACCCTGTGCCAGGGCCTGCCCACCCTCCCATTGAAGGATTCTGTGCCCCCTCCTCTCAGTGACACCCTCCTGATCACCCAGGAGAGCACAACTGCACCCTGTGGCTGCTGCCCTTGGAACCCACCAGGACAGCCGAGATATCCCCTCAACTTGGGATCAAGGAGCTCAGGAAAGCAAACCAATCTCAAACAAACAGTTTCACTCATGAAAAGCAGCGAGAAGGAGGGAAAGAATTCCTCCTGTAGTCCCTGCAGGACCCTCAGCATCCCTGCTCCAGCACCCACCTTTCCACACTGGGTGCTGCCGCAGGAACCTGCAGCTGCTGGGGAAGGTGCTGTCCCATTTGAACTGGGTGCTGCTTGGCTGCCAGCACCACCTCGGCAAATCTGCATTTCAATATCGCTAAAGTGATCCCAGCTATAGTGCTGGCCTCCAAAGGCACCAATGAATAAACAAAACTCTGAGTATTTAGGTCCTTCTCGCCCCGAGTTTCCATTYTCCCGATGAATATACTGCATTCAGCCCTCTGGAAGTAACATTAGCAGAAGGTAGGAGAGAGACTGCCTAGCAACCCACAGAAATCCCAAAGAGAGGTGGAAAGGAAGTGATTTTCATGTAATTATTCACTCCTACAAAAGCTGTTGTCAGGTAGACACCAGAAACATAGCTGTTTCATTCTTCCCCTAACCTACTTTGGAGCTTTTGAGAATCACTACCATTAAAGAACGGCAAAAAGAGCTTAATTCAGCCATTTTCTGCCTGGCCGTTTAAGTGGTGTTTTCCTGCTCTAATGAAGGCTGTGCTTTCAGAAGCTGAGTTGTTTCCAAAGCCCCGGGGTAGTAAACTTGAGCAACAAACTCACTCCTGCATCCAAAACGCACCAGTTTGGTCGCTGCCTCCCCACAACGCACACAGCTCATATTTTGTTTGGGTTGAGCTCCCCATTTAATGGCATTTCCCACTGAGCTGAGAGAGATAATTTATTTTTTTTTTCCTTCCACGAAGGCATTTGGGGACAGGGGGCAGGGGCTAAAGAGCTGATTTATTTTAGGTAACGTGCTTTGTGCCAGGCTGCTTGGATCCAGTGGGTTTTTTTCCTTTATTTTCCGCAGACAGGCGCCCCAGCTTTGCCCTGAGCACAGCTCCTCRGAGCTGAGGCTGTGTGGAGATAACTGAGGGGTGTTTGAGTGCTGCTCTTGCCATCTGCATGAGCCTGGAGGAGCTGAGCTTCACTTGTCCAATATCACACCAAACACTTGGACATGAGCGACTGTCAGAGCCTCGAGCAGCCCCAGGCACATTTTCAGTGGATAGTCTGATTCATATCCTTATTTTTCTACGTTCACACTTCTAGAATAGGTTCAATAAATGGAGAGAGGATAGCAGACGTGGAGGGATGACTTTTAAAGGGCTGTATTCACTGGAAAAGAAATATATCAGTAGTAAGTTATAGCACTGCTGGAAGTGTATTTATTGAGGCAGCGACATGCAGAGTTGTTTGTTGTGAAGAACATCCCCAACAATTCTCACAGCTTTAATCTGTGTCTGTATCTAAAGTAATATTCTACTCAGAAAAATTACTTATAAATTGTATTATGACAGTCTGTTTTGCACACTGGGTGTCCCAAGGTTTTAGTTCCAGGCAGAAGATTTATTTTTGTACTCAGGAAAAAGGCTTTTATTGGGACCCCAGAGATTAACTGTTTTAATTTTGTGAAATAACCTTTTTTTGGTCTGATTTCTAAACACAAAATGTCTGTTGAAAAAGATTTGTAGGGTTTTTTTTAAAAAGAACTAAACTTAAATCAAGACTATTTTATAATCAAATATGAAAAATTATGCAGGTGCAATAACTGTGTTGATTATGTGGGAAAATTGAAATAACGACATTTATTCTGCCCTGTTTGATTTTGCCTGCAGGATTCCTAGGAATAAGATATAATCAATGTGCTGCTAGTCAGGGAACAGCAGGATGCATTCAGGGAATGGATTTATTCCGTTTGAGCGTCTGCATCCTCCAAGTGTTTGGTTTGTTTTGCAAATAGAACAGAACCTTGACCTCTCGARTTCCGTATTTTGGCAGCTGCGCGGCCCAGACATTCAGCTGATTTCTGTGTTAGCTGCTATTGAAGAAAAAATTTCCCTTGATTGCAAGGGAGTGACTGGAGAGTAAATGCAGAGTGGTGAATTTTCTTTTCCCTGCCTTTGCACAGAGCTTTGTGTTGATGGCAGTGAATTGAGCAGAGTCCCAAGGTGCCACATGTTCCTGYTCAGTTTGGCACCTCAGCCTCTTCTCCATCCCTTTGACAGAGCATTCTGTCATATAAAAATATCCAAAATATCTCTGTCTGCCTTTGTGGGGGGTRTCACGTGAATATGGAGCATTTTTCAACTCGAGGAACATGGGGAATGTCATGRAAAGCATCCACGTGTGGATTTGTTGCCTCCCTCCCAGCGTGTGCATGCAGCAGCGTTTTTATCACCCTGAGCACCCTCCTGCTGCCACACCAGGCCCAGCACGAGAGGCTGTGATGTGGTTGAACATTCCTCATAAGGAGAAAGCCAGGAAAAAATCACTTTAATTGGAATAACATCAGAGGTAAAATGCTCAGTCCTCCACTACTGCCTAATTTAGCATTTTTCCTGGAAATCCATTTATCTATTTACATAAAGATGGGAGTTGGAGCAGAGGAATGTGTTAAAGTGCCATTTAGGGAATGCTTCTTTTCACTGCACATCACCCTGTGCTGGGAAGGCACTCTGCAAGCAGTGGAATTATTCTCAGTTCCCTGGTGTCATCAGAAGTTCATCTCGGGGGTAATATTGTCCCTTAGCAGAGGGACCTGGGATCYAAGGCTGGGAAAAGGAGTGTTAGAAAATAGAAAACAGGAAACCTCACAGTGAGTGGAGCTTCAGCAGGGTCAGAAGGTTCTGCTGGGCTCTGTCTCTGTGGGGTGGCAGCAGAAATTCCCCCTGGWTTTCAATCCCAGCCTATTCCAGTCACATGTTCCAGCTGGGGACTGAAAACAGCTTCAATGATCCACTGAGAGAAAAGAAATACCCAGGAGGGGTAAGGGCAGGGTGAAAGCAGCACTTTGGCTKCTCCCCAAAGCTATTAGAAATTGCATTTTTTAATAATATACATTTTTAGCATTTGTTTTGCGCTTTCCTATTGTTTATGTCAGGAATTCTGAGCTGTCCCAGYAGTGCTTGGAGCTGCAGTTGGCACTCCTGAACCACTCCAGCCTCATTCCAGAGCACAGGAAGGATTAGAGAGAGGTCTGACAGGTACTTTTGGAATACTTTGATTCTCCAAAAGCCTCTATTAGTACTCATAATTAAACAAGTTGTTAATTGCCCCATGTGTGACAGGGTCACTTTTGAAGTGCAGCTGCTGCCTCAAGATCAAGACCTCACATTTTGATGTTTTTTTACCATCCTGCCACTCCTAAACCCATTGGGCRACAGGTTGATTTATCCAGGCATTTGTGATAAAATTCTGCCACTATTCTACGCCCCAACCTGGAAATTTCATTTATTATCTCCTGACAGCCAATGCTTTATTTTAAAACTCTTATTGAAACCGAAGGCAAACTGCTTTTTGAAATACAAACACTGCTGAGATTCATCAAAAAGTGATGAATAAATTAAATTAAAAGAGAACCTGAAGTGATTGCTCATCCTCTGATAACAAAATGGGGAATAAATGACTGCCAACACTTGGGACATCATGTTTTAAAGAGCAAGCCCAGCCTTTAACTGGCCTGGGAGCTCTCCCATATTCTCAGGCAGGGCTAAATGATGGGATTGTCATGAACCACTCTGGAGTTAAGGATTGTTTGAGTTTTGGTGTTCAATCTCACTGTTAAGAGTGAGAAGCAAAAAAAAAACATGGATATTTATGATGCTACAGCCCTGGGATAGAGATTCCATTCAGGGCTTGGGATTCAATGTGAAATGATTTTGGCAGGAATACTCAAGGAAGCAAACAGAGCTGTGTGGGCTGTGGGAAAGGCCATGGACACACCCATGACCAATATTTTCATTTGATTTCCTGGAAGGATCCTCCTGGTGCTCTGCTCTTGTCCCTGCTTGTATGGAGACCCTCGGGTGTGGCAGCTCTTTCAGCTCAGCCCTTGCACAGAAAGCCCAGACTGTCACCTGAGCAGTGCCACAACCATCTGGTGCCACAAACAAATCTGGGARATGTGATTTAGAGGAAGGAAGAGAAGGGAGGACGTGTGAGCTGCTTCACCCACACGAATGCCCATCAGCCCGAGATGTAAAATGAACCTTCTCAGATGACAATGGAATATATTTACTCTTTTTAAAAAGCCCTCCATATCTTCAGGAGGATCAGGCTTGAAATAGCTGCCTGATTGCCCCAGGTAGCCCAGACATGGAACAGTTTTACACCTTCGGAATTATTCAGTTGTTTGTCRTGTCTGAGAGCTCATGGCAGTGCCAGTTCATGGGAGATTCTTCCTGCATCCACAGGAGCATTTTATTTTATAACAGCTGCATTGTAGCTTGTACAAAATACACCCAGGGAGCATGGGAAGGTACAGAAGGGAGAGACAAATTAGAGAAACCTCTGGAACTGAGAGATATTCCTTCAGGTGAGCCCCATTCTGGTTTATCCCATGCATTGTGGAAATCACCAACATCCACACACAGCAGGTTTTCCCCGAGCTCTCTGCTTTGCTCAGACACAGCCCCAGCTGAGCTCATCTCAGGACAGTTATGCAATATTTGGTTTTATCTCTTTCACTCCTTGCTTGGCCCTGTAAATTCACTGCATAGGGCTGGATCATCACGAAAAATGGCTCAGCCTTGCAAAGGGACTTCTTTGTGCACTGGCCAGGTGCTTCAGAAACCTGAGTTATTTTATTTTCAGGGTATGGCACGGCCCCATCTCACTGACAGAGACATTTATATTGAGACTGAAATGAGGGGCTTTCACTCTTCTTGGGATTTTCGATTTGAGGTTGGTTTGTTAAACTGTGGGGTTTTCAATTGTTCAAAAGTGACTTTAATTCACTTTATGTGCAACAGAGAGTGCTCAGCAGCTTTGTGCCTCACTCTGGACACCCATTAGAGCATAGCCAAGTTAAGGAACACATGAGAAAAGGGTGCTTGAAGTGATTTATGGACATGACATCCCATAGAAACTTTACAGCAGGAACRTGAAAAGGAGCTCATTCTCCAGAGYAGGGCTCTGTTGTCTGCACTACAGCACATCCCCCTYCTTTCTTCCTTATCCTGCTTTCACTGCATGAGCCACAATCACGAAAACAAAGCAGGGAAGGATCCTCCTGACAGCAGCATCCTGTGTTTGGCCAGCTCAATCCATCTCCTGARCAGAGAAAATGCTCCTGGAAATGGGGATTGTGCCCTAGAGCTGCCCCAAGGAGGCTGAGTTWAGGTTACCCAGGCAGAGTTAAGATGGGGATATTCAGCACTGGGCATGGCAGGGACAGAGAATGGCTCTAAGGGGTGAAAAACATGGCATAGCACAGGAAATATARCAGAAAAGGTTCTGTCCTTTGGCACTGGGATTTTTCAAATAGTAGGGTCAGTTATCAAGGGTTTTGTGCTTTCATTTTAATCTGTTTTGGCACAGGGGGATTTACCTTTTTACGTAAGGTGAAACAAGCCAACAAAGACCAAGTTCCATCTTTGAAAGCAGGAGCTGGTGGAAACCAGAAAACATTGCCAATCCCCGAGTTTGTGAATGCYAAATGGAATTAATTATCACTGACCAAATGGTTCATAAAGTTCATAAAGCACAGCCAGRGTGTTCTCTGCTCCGGGTCCTTTCCTCAGGACTTTACTGATGCCAGAAATGCATTGAGCTGTGTCACCTCTCAGAAAAACATCCCCTTTTGTCCCAGGTTTGCCCCAGGTTTGCTGGCAGTGCCCTGYGTGTGCCCGCCCTTCAGAGTGCCATGTTCTTCATTTCATGGGAAAGGCAACAGCTTCTGGTCTTTTTTCACACTTTTATTCACACTTTTTGCCAGTTTAGAAACCCGAAACTGGAATATTAATGGTGATCACAAATTCAACCTCGCTGATCCCCTGAGTGTACAAACCAAAAGAAACKGCGCTGATTCTATTATCCCACTCAGTAAATAAAATTCTGTTATTCCATTCAGTAAATCAAATTCTGTTATTCTGTTCAGTAAATCAAATTGCTTCCCCCTTCCTGTTTGTRGGTTCTGATGGAATTTCTAGGCTGATGTCATATAGTGCAACAAAAACGAAGGGCTCTCGAATCCTCGACAGAACATGTGAATGTTTCCCTGCAGAAGATGTTCCTCATGGAGYGTTTGCCACTTTTTAGGCTGAATCCCTGTGGGATGTCCCAGTCTTTATTTTCCTTGAAGGAAGTTGTATCAATTGCAGCCAGAATTGGACCTGCTTTTCTCTCTGAGCTTCTCCCTTCCTGCACCGCTCTCCTTTGCCCCCAGTTCCAGCAGGACTGGCACTCCAAGGGATAATCAGCCCTGGGGAGCTGTTCCAGCAGGAAGGGCTGGTGCTGCTCAAGTGTTTCCCCTGCCCTGAGATGGTGTGGGGGCACAGAAAGGGAAGGATCCATGTTCCGATCCACTTTCCCAGCTCTTGTCTGGGCCCCAGAAGATGGTGCATTTTCAGCTGACCCTCGCTCCTTRCAGCTTTTTGGGAGCTTCCAGTCTCGTTAAGGAGCCTGTCTGTCAACAGCCTCTCTCTGTGCAGCTTCTCCTCAGCCACGGTGAGGCTGTGGGRTGTAACCAGCTGTGTCTTATTCGGGGTGACAGCAATGAAACCCTTTCAGCCACTGATGTAAATCAGATGTGATCTTAATGTTATTTCTAAACAGAAACACTCAACAGCTCCAGAGAGCAAGGTCTCACTTGATCACGTGTAAAACAAACACATCCCCTTTGTGTGTTTACGAGGATTTGATGGCTTTTATTAGTTCTGAAATCGTTCCCGTGTTCCTGCCTGGCTCASCCTGAGCAGGGAATGGCTGCACAGCTCTGGTTTGGTGCTTCAGTGCTCTGCTTTAACAAAGGTCTCAGAAACATCACCTATGCCAGAAAACAGGAGCGGGATTTGATGGGATTGGAAATAGCAGTGCAGCCGTGTGTTCTTCACATCATGGACAAACCAGGAGTTCAAGGTTATTTCAGCTCAGGGGAACACCCCAGACTGCCCAAGTGAAATAAATTGCTTTGTTGCAATAGTTTTACWGTAAAATCAACCTGCTCATTAGTGTTCTGAGGTTGCTCTGAGGAGAAGAGCCCCACTGTATCAGCTCCTGCTTCCTTTTTTTTTTCTCTGATTTAAAATTGTACATCAYTTCAGAATATCAATGTTAGCACAATGACATTACAAAACCACTGACTTGCTAAGCTCCACAGAACTTTTACTTGTTGACTGTGTACTGACCAGACCCATGGCTTTGTGCCTGTTGGATCCATTAAATATTGCTGAAAAAATCTTTTCCCTGAATAAATTTCCCCTTCTCTTTCCCCAGCTGAGTTGATGTGTTAYCTAGGAAAGGCAGATTTTGTCTTTAGACCATTTATTCACTCTCAATATTTAAATTTGAATAGATAACTATGCCGTGAGCTAAATGCAGGTGATTGTGTTTAGGCTGCAATCACTGACACCATATAGAGCTAAAAAAGCCATTGAAGAGTTTAATGGATGGGGTTTTTCTCCAGGAATTCTGTCCCACTTTCTACTTTATGCTGAGCCTGTTACCACCAGCTGAGCTACTCCTTATTTACACCCTTGGGACGGGGAGGRGAATTTCACTCACAGCATATTTTTATGTTAGGGTTGGGATTTGTCAAAGGTTTGCCAGGCTCYGTGAACCTGCAGAGCCGCCTCTGGAATTCTGCAGCCCACATTTGCCCGAGGGTGATTTCCCCTCAATGTTTTCTGAAGTTCTCCCTGTTTTCTGTCCCTCAATGTTTTGTGAGACGCTCTCTGTTTTCTGTCCTTTGCTGTTTTCTGAAGCTTTCCCTGTTTTCTGTCCCTCGCTGTTTAGTGGCATCCTCCCTGTGTCTTTTCCCTCGCTGTTTTCTGTAGCCCTCCCTGTGTTCTGTCCCTTGCTCTTTTCTAAAGCTCCCCCTGTTTCCTATCCCTCACTGTTTTGTGACACTCTCCCTGTTTTCTGTCCCTTGCTTCTTTATAAAGTTTTCCTGTGTCCTGTCCCTCACTATTTTGTGACACTCGCCCTGTGTCCTGTCCCTCTCTGTGACACCCTCCGTGTTTTCTCTCCCTCTCTGTTTTTTGACACTCTCCCTGTTTTCTGTCCCTCGCTGTTTTCTAAAGCTCTCCTCGTTTTCTGTCCCTCTCTGTTTTTGACACTCTCCCTGTGTCCTCTCCCTCGCTATTTTGTGACACCCTCCCTGTTTTCTGTCCCCAGGTGTGGGTGGATGCTGGCACCCAGATTTTCTTCTCCTATGCCATCTGCTTGGGGTGCCTGACAGCCCTGGGGAGCTACAACAACTACAACAACAAYTGCTACAGGTAACTGGTGCATGTATAGCGAAATGCAGCATGTATAAAGCTGCAGCTTTGGGGTGGGATCTGCCGGGGTGGCAGTGCCCACACGCTGAGCCTCACTGGGAATCTCTTCCCTTTTCCTTTTGCTGTTCCACAAATAACCAGGACCACGTGTTTTTGTAGGACAGAGATCTGTAGGGTTTCTTGGAGCTGCTCCAGAAGAACTCTGCTCCCAAATGTGGTGTTTTCATCCCTTTTGGTTATATCTGACCCTTGCACAGTCCCTGTGTGGGAGCTGATAGAAACCATAAAACAYTGTCAATTCCCAAATTTGTGAATGCTAAATGGAATTAATTATCACTGAGATACGCAGGGATATAAATTTCATGTAAAAATAGAGAATTTCAGACAGGTATGATCACAAGTGTGGGCATTATTTAAGCTGCTCTTTAAGAAAARCACTATCAAGACTTGTCATTAAAACTCATCTCAGTTTGTCCACACTCTAAATGTCAATGCTTCCCACATTCTGAACTTCACTTTTCCCCATTTTTGGGGGGAATTTGCATGCCCCTCCCCAGAGCACAAAGGGACTGGGCAGCATTTCATGGCTCATCTCTACATTCCCCAGGAGGGAATTGCCAACGCCTTCAGGAGGTTTAATCTCTCCTGAATCCCTGCACAAATGATCTGGTTTTCACAAAGTCCCTATTCCCTGTTACTGGCACGGGCAGCCAGATGAGCACTCCCTTTTCCTTCTGGCATCAGTAGCTGTTGAATTAATTTTCCTGCCATTCCTCCAAGGACAGTTTGGTTGTAGTGACTCCATTGTGGTCTCCAGGCAGGGAATTAAAATTTCATTTTCCTCTAAATTTCATTTTCCTCACACAGCCCAAAAGTGAAAGAAACCCAAACAAACCACCCCCACCCCCAAAAATTATTTAAATTCTGAATTATGGTTTTACTTGGAAAGTTCAGGAGACAGTTTTAGGGAATGCCTCCCTCTTTCCATGTTTTAGCAAGACAAAATGTTTTGCTGCAGGGAGTGGTGTGAGTCCCCTCCAGCCTTTAGGGCTGCTTGAGGATAATGATGCCCCTACAGAGCAGCTGGTAATGAAYTTTTCCCTAATTAGCACAAGGGATGCTTTAGCAAAGGCACCCCTACTGTCCTCTTTTACTCAATTTTAGTTATATTTCTTTCCAGTCTTTCCCCAACTAATATCTGCCACTACCTCAAGACTGCAGGAATTTTTTTTTTTCCTGTAACCTGTTATAAAAAGCAGGAGTTTGGCTGTGTAATTCTGTAATTTCCCTTCTTCCCCTCTGACCCCAGGCTGTACGACCCTGCTCAGAATCTCCCGGGTGAGGTGCAGCAGCAGAGCACCTTTCACTGCATCCAGCCTCCACAATTCCCCTCACATCTTCCAAAATTCCCCAATTTCCCAAAAACATCTCCCAAATTTCCCAGCTAGGAAATGGATGTTCATGTGCCCTGATGTGTGATTCCTGAGGAGGCTGAGGGAAGGGGTGGGGCAGCAGCAGAACGTGGCTGAGCTGAGCAGGACAGGACAGAAACAAGAGTTGTGAGAAGCACAATTTTCTATTCTAACTAGGGCTTTCAAAAAATAAAATCAACCTGTGGGTTTGCATCTCTGCTCTGTTTTACTCTTCTTTTTTTTTTTCCTAAGGGAAAATTGCAGTGGAAAATAATGGCAAGAGGTATTTCAGTGGGAAATGGGAAAATCTGACCTCCATTGTGGGCCTTATGAATTTAAAACCTGATTTAACTCATTAACATTATGAACAAGCTGCAAAAGTCACTTCACATCTTTGAACAGGAAATGTGGAAATTTTTATTGTCCTTAMTCATCTTTCATTGCAAGACACAAATACAGCTCCTCCCTGGCTATCCCAGGGTTTGTGTGAGAAGGTGAAAGCAGCAGCAGTGCTGTCAGCAGGCACTGGAATAAAGGACGGTGTTCTGATGGTTCCCCTCAATTCCATCAAGCTCAGAATCCCAAATCCRTTCCCAGGTACAAATCCAGGGTCAGCTCCCCCTTCCCACTGTGGAGCAGGAGATAAAGGAGGGATTCTCACATGGACAAAACCTTTCAGAGCTGGAGATGAATCCTGTGTGGTCTGGGAGGAAAAGAGAAATGGGAGTGGGTGTTGAGGGGATCCAGAGAGGGCAGGAAGGACCTGGAGGGATGCCAAGGGCTCTGAGGAGCTCTCTGAGGAAGGCAGGATGGATTTTCTGAAGTGTCCTGTTTGCCAGGCAGGGAGAGAAGTGATGCACATCTTGAATTATTCAGGTGATTGGCAGGAATTTAATTTGGAAGAATGTGAAGTTTTCATAAAAATTTGAAGTTTTCCTTTCACTCGAAATCAGTCTGGGCTTCAGTCAGGCTCTGATGTCCTCCTGCCAAGGGTGCACATTAAGAATTCATGGTGTCCTTCCAATGTTCTCAAGCAGCTCTGTTTTAAAACTCATGGTTTCACAATCAGTGGACCCAGATCTCCCTTCCAGCTTTCCTTCCCACAGCAGAGAAAAAAGACTGGAGCACATGTTACACATTTGCCTCTGGGATAAAACCAGGAGCTGAGGGGTTGGTAGGATTCCTGCAAAGCCAGAGGAGGGGCAGTTGGAGGTTATTTTTTTATTTTTTATTTTATTGGGCTGTGTTCAGTCTGTGACTCTCCCTGGGGATGCAGTGATCCAGCTGGGGTGGTGTTACCTGCAAAGAGCAGGTGCCTCCCTGGCAAGAGGGGATGAAAATTCCCTTTTCCCATTGCTTSGAGAAATGTCTACATGCCCTGCAGATATCTGTACCACAGTGCTGTGCTTTGCAGCTTTCCTGTGAATGCAGATCCTGGATCCCCGTGTCCCCTGGGATTGTCCAGCTCACCCTGCAGAGCCTCCAGCCTTTTCCTCACATTCAGGGACCAGCAGCTCTCAAATATCCTGTGCCAGGCATTGCTCAGAAGGAAATGTCTGGTTGTTCAGAGTGCATTTGAGGGCTGGGAATTATCTAAACCCAATCTTATCTGAGGAAAACAGGATGTCTGGCTGCATCCCCCAGAGCTGCAGCTCTCTTTCCCCACCAGAGGATTCTAAAATTCATCTCTCTGACCTTTCTTATCAACAGGGCTCCATCACACTGAGTTTTAATTTCTCAGTGTTGAACTCTGCAGTCCCTGAGGTGAGAGGGGCGGGCTGAGAGTCCCTCCAGAGTCACTCAGAGCTGAAATGCACTGAGAAGGTCAGCAAGGTGCTGCTCCACCGTTTGATTTCTCTGCAGAGCACAAAGGACTCCGTGCTCCTCAGGCCTTCCTTTTGGATTGCTGTTTKCTGTGAAACATCCAAAGTGGAGAACTGGCCTGGCTGGGCATAACTGCAGGAAAAAATTTCATATAAGAGCAAATAAATAAAGGTTACAATTCTATTTTCAGCAAGTATTTCACTGCAAATGAGCAGTGTTAGGGAGAGTCCAGGCGTGAARGAAGTGTGAAATCACTGCCCTTGTCCATGTCTGAGTCCTCATTACAAATGGGAATATTCACTCTTTTTCATCGCTGGACATTTTTTTAGCAATCTGTAGATAATGTGCCACAGGGATTATTTTTACTCTGAAATTCTTGTGCAAACAGAAAAGCTTCCCAAAAGAATAGTTAGGATTACCTGGAGCTGAGGGGATGAGCCAAAGCCTCCCAGGCCCTTTGCAGCTCAGCAATGTCAGGGGAATGCGTGTGCCCRGGGCTCAGGTGAGTCCCAAGGTGTCAGAAGGGCTTTGGGCAGATTTGGGGACAGCACAGGGCTCTGCAGGGGAGGAACAGGAGGCTGGCAATGGTCACCTCACTTCCAGCTCCATAAATCAGTGAGGTGATGTTACAGCATGGGACAAAGTGCAGAACAGYGAGATCAGCAGAGGAGTTTTGCAGGAACAGATGCCAGGAGTTTAAAGCAGGAATGGTCTCTGATCCTCAGCACTGAATCTATGAACGATTACTGAGTTATTGAACTGGATTCAGACCTGTCAGGTTTTCCAGGCTCCTTTCTTCTCATGAAAATTTCCCCACTTGTGCTTCAGAGCCGCAGTGGGACGGGGATATAGCGTCTGAGGGATGGGCTGTGTTTCAGAGGGTCCAACCCCAGTTTGCTGTCAGACTCTGGGGTCAGTGATTGGTGTCCCCAGCACACCAATCTGGCTGTCAGGAGAAATCCCCACCACCACCTCCTCACTGTCAGCTGGAGAGATGGCAGAGAGCAGCACCAGCAGCGACACTGCCCTGGGCTCGGGGCAAATCACACCTTCCTCCACAGGATCTGTCCTCTCTCTGAGGCCATTTACCATTGTGACATTTCCAGTCTGGCCAAAGAAATCCACCCTGCCCTTGCCTCAGCCTTGGCACGGTTTAAAGTCTGAGAGATCGCTGTCCCTGCATGGCCTCTGCCCCTCGTTAGACACTTTTTTAGGCACGCACACCTTCCCTAGGTTATGTGCAGTGCTTTTCATTCCCACAGCCTCTTTAATGTGCCTCTAAACCAACCTGGAGCTGTGTTTTGTGTGGACATATTCACCAATATTCCATAACTGGGATAGAAGGAGCTAAGATCTGACCACATGATATTTTTTCCCCCCAGGAAACAAACTATCCCATTTTTACAGAGTTTATAAATGAGTTCACACCCTCTGGAATATATTATTACTGTGGAGAAATTATTATTATTGAGTGGAATTAAATTATTATTATTATTATTATTATTATTATTATTATTATTATTATTATTATTATTGAGAAATTGTTCTTAGCACCATTCTGACAACAGTTTTGCATGGTTGGAATATTCTGTTGGAAAATAGCAAATTTGCTGTTTCAAACACAAGCAAGGGTACGATGGTGGCGTCCTCCTGCACGTGCTCATTCCTGGTGGCTCTCAGGAATAATTGGAGTTGGGAATTTACTGCTAATGAACAACTTGCTGTCCATTCCTGCAGCCCAGGGTTCTGCCAATCCTCTGGCTCAGCGGATGAAAGGAACCCCAGCTCTGGAGATCAACTGCAGTGTTTTCTATTTATATTTTCAGAGACTGCATCATGCTCTGCTGCTTGAACAGTGGCACAAGCTTTGTTGCTGGTTTTGCTATCTTTTCAGTTCTTGGATTTATGGCCTATGAGCAAGGCGTGCCCATTGCAGAAGTTGCAGAGTCAGGTAAGCCCCAAAAGCAGTTTTGGGAGTTCACAAAAAATGCTCAGAGGTTGTGGTCAGAGCTCTCAGTCTGTGCCATGGCCTGGGGATGAAATGACTCCATGGAATAGCTGCTGCAGGAAGAGCTCTAAAATATTTCTATATTATACATTTGTGTGTGAAAAATATGCATGTTGCTGTGCATAAAACCAAATTCATCAAACCAAAGAGCTTCTGCTACACAAACTTACTCCAGCYGAACATCCAGAATGTTTTTCAGCATTTTCAGCAAAGATAAACTCAGTTGGGAGCTAATCCTCATCTGCATTCTGTCTTCTTTCAGAGAGAAAGACTGAAATCCACAGGTGTTTGTTCCTTCTGGAAAAAAAATAAAATAGGGTATTAAAAAAAACCAAACAAACAAACCAAAAAAGCTGTTGCTGTTAAAATGAGAAAGCAGAAGGGCACGCAGGCCCAGATTGATGAAAAATCACCCATCAGCCACCATGTGGAGCTGGGCATCCAATGGAATCACTCCACACTTTTTTAMGCAGAAGGAAAAGGACAGGAGGTTGCCCAGAAAGAAAAGCAGAGGAATGCTGAGCTGCTGAGGAGGAGAAATGGCTCTTATGGAGTCAGGCCCAGGAAAACTGCAAAACAGACAGAGTTTCACTGATGTSTGATGGAAAATATTTCTCTTTTCCTAAAGCCCTCGATACCATTGGCTTATATTTAATGATAGGAAATTATAGGAAGTTGTAAATGCTGCATTAAATGGAGAAGCAGCAGTGTGTGACAGCTTTTCGCTGAAGTTATTGCAGAAGGAGCACAGAGTTTTCCATTATTGGCTGGAATATGCCTTTGAGCATGCTTTGGAAGCTGCTGGCTTCATAAAGAGCAGCTGAGAATGAGCACAGATAAATAAAAACATGATCAAGGTGAAAAAGAATCTTAGCAGGTCTGATAAGTTATCATTGCTGTTACAAAAAATGTTGTGTTTTGATTATTTCTGTAAACATGCAGCCACTGTCACACAGCAGCAGCAGCCCCAAAACCACAGAGAGGGGTGGGAACCAACGTTTGCCTTGCACCAGGTTAGGGGAAAAAAGAATTTTAGGATGTAAGGCAATCCCAGGAACACACTGATTTATTSAGGGATGTTTGTAGTGCTGCACATCCACACAAAAAGGGGAAATAAAGCTCTGGGATGTCTGAACAGGAGCTGGCTATCCTTTGGCCAGGATCAGGCACAGCTGTGCCAAGCAAGTCTCCGTGTCTGAGAACCCTCAGCACCAGTTGTTCAGACTATGAGAGATGTGGAGTTTGTCAAGGTTTTCAGTCTTGGGTTTAGCTCCTCTCAAGTGCCCTAAAGAAGGATCTGGCTGTGGTGGGCTCACCCTCAGCAGCAGCTGAACATCCACACTGCTCTTCACTCTCCTTGCACAGGGGGATGGGGCAGGGAGCAGGAAAAGTGAGAAAATTGGTGTTTCCAGCTCAAATAGTTCAGTATGTGCTGCTGCTGTCCCGCAGCTCAGGCTGCTCTGGAGCAGCTGAACTCCATCCCAAATCCCACACGAGTATAAACCTTTCCTTCCTTCATTCCTTTCCAGGCCCAGGGCTGGCATTCATTGCTTACCCTAAAGCTGTCACCATGATGCCTCTGTCTCCTCTGTGGGCAGCTCTGTTCTTCATGATGCTCATATTCCTGGGACTGGACAGTCAGGTACAGAACCAACCCTATTTCAGTGCTTGGTCAGGGAAATCCCACCTGAACAGCACCAACCTGGTGAGAGACTGGCCCCTAATTTAACTCCTTGCCTGAGAGCTTCCATTCAAGGCCCCATTTTAAATCTTAGTGATGCTGGGATTCCTTTATGATTCTCTGCAAGGGCTGGTTCATTATTAACATGGAAATCAGTCCAAACTTGATTAAAATCCACGCTTCAGTAAAACACCAGCTCGTCTTTGCCAGTTTCTGAAGCACTGTGCAATGGATTTTGAAGCTGAATATCAGATAGTGATAATGTAATTTTCCGTGGTGTATTTTTACTGTGAGATATCACAGCGAGAAGTGTGCAGTCACGTCCTGCAGCAAAGGGGCAGCACAGAACTGTTGTCCCCGTGTGACTGTAGAAATTGCAAAAGCTGTTTGAATAAAATGTGAAGTGGCTGGGATTTTAACATGCAGCTCAGCTCCTGGCATGATTGGGTTCCAAAAGTTGATGAGTCTATGCTGTAGAATAAAGCTCAGCAGTGCTTGTTCTGCATGACATTTCCAATCATTAAACCTAATGTTTTAATAACTGCTCTTTTTCGTGATCTAACAGATTTTTAAAAGTATTCTTTTTTCTTTTTTCTTTTTTTTTTTTTTTTTTTTTTCCTAAATGAGCATTTCTGGATTCTGCTCTGGCCTATTCCAATGCCTATTTTTTAACATTAATTTGGGCTCTATTTTAGAAACCTTGCTCCAGRGCCCTGATTCAGAAGCTCAGGCCTTTTCCTTTCTGCTAATGTTTAAATACAATGAAYGTGTTCCTGCCCTCCTTCCTTAGAAGTGCCTGGCTTGGGCACTCAGCAGCTCTGGGGAACTTCTCTTTTCTGGCAAACGGAGAGAACTTCTCTCAAACACTGCTGTTCCTTTAGCAGCTTGGAGGGGCCATGGYAAAAGTGCCAAAAGTGCAGGATGCTTGGAGTGACATGACCCCATGGAGGGTTTGTACATTATTTAATTCCTATTAGAACTGAATTTGAAAGATTTAATTTTTATTTAATCCACCTACTACAGGGAAAATGCACTCTGAGTTAATATTAGTGAATTTAACTGTTTGAAATTGGTGGAAATCCATAACTTTGTATTTTTCATTCTGAGACATTCTCTCAGTTTGAGCTTCTCCTTATGGGGTGTCCCCAGAGATCATCCACTCCCTCTGATGAAATCCTAGGGGGATATTTGAGGTGTTTGGTGGCAAATCCAAGCTCAGCAGCAGAGCAGACCCCGATTTCAGTGGTGTTTTTCTGTCTTTGCTGCAGTTTGTGTGTGTGGAAAGCATTGTGACCGCCGTGGTGGACATGTACCCCAAGGTGTTCCGCAGGGGYTACCGCAGGGAGCTGCTCATCCTCGGCCTCTCCATCGTGTCCTACTTCCTCGGCCTCATCATGTTAACTGAGGTAAGAGCTGCCTTGTTCCCAGGAAAAAAAAAAAAATAAACCAGGCAAGTTTATCATCACAGCAGACAAAAGACGAGAACCTCTGCCACAGACAAATCTCCCTGTCAGGAATATCACACCAAAATACCTGAGAGCCTGTTCTCAGCTCCTGTGTAACGTGTCAAAAGTGTCCTTGTTTTTTCATTTGAGCTCAGGAAATGTTTTAATCAGAAATACACAGCAAAGCCAAGAAAATTCCTCCTGCTCTGCAGCAGCCAAGCRGTGAGATAAATCACCTTGGCTGTGCAAAATGGGAAAACTTGGAAAAACCCCTCCACAGTGCATGTGTTGGGCAGAGCACTGAGAGATTTATTATGGAGATAGACAGGCTAAAATAAATATAAACATGAAGAGTGAAGGGGTGCAAGTTCTCCAAGCTGGCAGGAATATCCTTGCAGGAGTTTGGTTGTCCTTACCTTGCACTATCCTAGTCGCTTGATTTCTAAATTTGCATTTTGCTCAGCCTCACCATGGGCACTTTGCAGTAGGGATTTAGTTTTTATTCATATTCTCAGGGTTCTCTTCCATCTGCAGAAAATCAAGATGTAACGGGCCACATTGCTCCCCAAAAACCATTGCATTCCAACGGAGGGGCTCGTCTCAAGCCCCTATTTCCTTCCTTAGAGCTCCTTTCCATTGAAATACTCTTTTGTGAGCTCCCCTCCTTATTATTTCAATATTAAATGCGTGTGATAAAAGATTGAGCATTCAAAAAATGTAGTAATATAATTCATATAAATTTCATAGTCAGATTAACCATAATGTTATTGTTTGGATGATTCTTATTTGTTTTTCTTTCTGTCAAATAAGAAAGATTTGTTCCAGTCAAGTGGCTCAAAGGCCATGAGCTGCACTCACAGTTTATGGTCACTTTTTTCATTTTACAGTTCCCAGACCAATGAGAGGGATTCTGATGGTTACACATCTTGCCTTCGTGGTTACATATCTTGCCTTCCTCCCCCAAATTTTAACTGATTATTTTACCAATGAATAGCACAGCACAGAACCAAGATCTGGAGGTCAGAAGCACCTGGGAATACCCACAGCTTCATGTGATAACAAATGGAGGTAAAAGCGGGGAGGTTGGAGAGCATTTTTCAAAAAAATCTAATTTACCTCACTCCAGATCTACCACCCTAAAGCAAATGCAGAGTAAAAAAAAAAAAAAAACCCTAGAAATAAATATTCTTGAGTAGGAATCTTGCCAGGGAGCCAACAGATTGACTGTGTAATTAAACCAGATTTGCTATGAGATATTCCCGCTGGTGCCAACCCAATATTTTTCCCCTTTCCTGTTTTCYCTCGCAGGGTGGGATGTACGTGTTTCAGCTCTTTGACTCCTACGCAGCCAGTGGGATGTGCCTTCTCTTTGTTGCCATMTTTGAGTGTGTCTGCATAGGCTGGGTGTACGGTGAGTGCCTGCAAATGGCTCTGCTCTTCTGTCAAAGCTTGCTGTTTGTAGAAAATCAGAGAGAAAGCCTTGTACCCTTAGAAAGGGAGACCCTCCATGTTCCTGTGCTCCCCCCCCCAAAAGTCAGAAATGCCTTTTTTCCCACAAGGATACACAATTTCACTTTGTCAAAAACATCTGAATTGCACACACATGCCCAGCTCTCCATGGATTCACACGTGAGCTTGTAGTACCTAAATMTATTTATTTATAGAATAGACTCCCTTTAATTTGGGTTGTTTACAAACTGATTCCACAGCTAAGAGAATAAATCAGCTCAGCAGAATAGATTAGGTTTATACAAGCTTTGAAGGAAGAGAAAACTAAAGATATTTAGGAAGAACGTGGAGAGTAGGACAAAATGAAATGTTAATATCTAAGTGACAGCTCGTGCCACGCTAATCAAATCTCCCTCTCTGATGAGATGATCTGTATGAAGTGAAGGCAGTTGGACAGAAGCTTTTATAGCAGCAGAAATTTGATATCAACCCCTGCCAATTTTATTTAATATAATTTAATTTAATTTTATATCAACGAGCATGGGGCGGATGGAAAGAAAGTGTTTTCCRGGGAAAGAGGCAGCAGCTCCAGCCTTCCCAGCTGTGTCTGTGCTTTTCTCTCACTGCTTTAATTCCTGGCCTGCACAGGAATTCCTGACCTGTTCCATGTGCCCTCTATATCTGCTTTCCCTTTGTGTTTTGGGCAGGCAGCAATCGCTTTTATGAGAACATCGAGGACATGATTGGGTACAAACCYGTGTCATTGATTAAATGGTGCTGGATGGTCCTCACTCCAGGTATTTGTGCAGTAAGTACAGAATATCCAAATCACTTGGTTTAGACATGAAAAGGGGTTTCTGTTTATAATTTTGCTCTTCCTAATAGTTGAGAAAAATGCCATTAACTTGTAGCGTGTATTTCAAATAAAATCACTCAGTAGATCTGTAAAAGTTGTTTAATGTTCTGTGAAAATTATTACTATGTACTATAAAAACAGGGAAAAAATAATGCCAGGACCCTAAATGAAAACTTGTCAGCAAAAGAGATATGTTTTTCCCTGCACACAACTCTAGTTCCTCCAGACTTGTGCTGGGTCCTTTGCTGCTCCAGCCTCCTTTGTCCTCTCTCTTTGGGGCAGTGGACATTTTTCAAACAAGGCAGGACATTTTTACTTTTCAAAGTATTAGGAGAGGCAAAAAGCCCATCCCATGATGGAGGGGTAGGAAGCTGGGGCCAATTCTGGAGACCTGGGGCAGTGTCACAGGGACAAAATTCCAAAAGCAGCATGATCTGCTTGCCCTTAAAACAGAGCATTAAATACCAGCACCCCTTCCACAGGGTGCAAACCACAGGAGCTGGGGCACCTGGAAATCCAGGTTCCCATTTGCAAACTTGGGGAAATTTYAGGCACATTTGCACCATGAAATRACCTCTKTTCCATTTGCTCTTGCACACTYGTTTCACYGCTTTRGAKAAAATGACCTGGCAGCTTTTCCGTATTCCAGAAATTGAAATGGCCCAAGCTGCTCGATCAGAAATTTAGACAGATTTTGTAGAGCTTTTGGCAGGATGAAAGGGCTGGCCTGCAAAACTGCAGATACACACAGTGGATTAAGGCAGCTTCAAAAATTTTAGCTTTCCTTTTTCATGGTGACAGATTGGAGAGAGCGCAGCTTGTGTTCCTTAATCACCGCTGGTTTGCTGTAGCAAAACTTAATCTTCCCTGCCCAGGTGCTGTTTGCCATCAAAGTGCAGGGTTTATTGTCATCAAGAGGTAAATAGGATTAAACTTGAAAGGTTGTTGGTTCCTGCAGGAGCCTGTGAGATGTGTTATTTAAGCTGTGCAGAACAGAGGATGGTGCTGGTGGGTTTTTGCTCCAAGGGAAGAGCTTCCCTCTGCTTTCCCTGTTCTGAACACTCAGTCAGGCCCTTGTCACAGGGGCAGAATCTGTTCAAATCCCTCTGATGAGGTCTCTGCTGCTTTCAGGGAATCTTCATCTTTTTCCTGGTGAAGTACAAGCCCCTGAAATATAACAACGTGTACATCTACCCCGACTGGGGCTACGGCATCGGCTGGATGATGGCRCTCTCCTCCATGGTCTGCATCCCGCTCTGGATCTGCATCAAGCTCTGGAAGACTGAGGGCACTTTCATGGAGGTGAGAGCAGTTTGCAGATCAGTGGTGCTGGGAAGGCAGTGGGAATCCTCAGCTGCTCCCTTTAATCACAGCAGCCATGTCCCTGTTCCCTGGCTTAGGGCTCTCAGTCACTGCTGCAAAGAGGGATCTGAATGTCATTTTCTTCTGAATCCCCATTGGGGTTTTATTTTTTTGCCGCCAGTGATTTCAGCCTGTAGTAAACTCACCAAAACTATTGATTTAAGGAGCTCTGTCCCAGCTCAATTTGTAGCTTAAAATGWGTGTAACATCACCCAGATCCCTCAAGGTTTGTCCCAGTCATTTCCTCAGGTCAGCTGCCTTTTTCCACAGCTCTGGTTTGTGCTGCCTGGGTTTTCCTCCAGGAGCTGGGTTGCCAACATCTATGTGTGTTTTCTGGACAGTTCTCCTGATTTCAGTTCTCTAAGTGAGAAACACAGGCAAATAAAGAGATTCAGCAGAGTTTTCTGACATTTGGTGTCAGGTTAGCTCAGGTCTAGGCTGAGGCTCAGATGATCAAATTTAAACTTGGAAGGYTGCCCGTTTCTGTGAGAGCCCCAAAGAAAGGCAGTGAAGGAAGAAATAATGAAAGAAACAGGAATACAAACCTTATTCAACCCTTTGGGGTTTCAACAGAAAAACCTCGTTGTGCCCATATTGCCACAACTCCATCCAGCTGATTAAACAGCCTGGAGCCTACCTGGGAAATCTTCACTGGCTATATGAACTAAAAGTGAATTGTCCATGAGATATTTTTCTTAGAGAGTCAGAAAAAGGAAGTTTGCACAGCTCTAAACATTAAATATTTCCTTACTGCACCAGCCTTGCCTGTCCCTGCAGGTGAGCAGACTCTGCTGCAGCTGCAGCACTGCACATGGGGCGTTATCTTTTCCCTACAAGGATGACAAGAGGATTGTTTTAATCACAGCTGGGAGCTCCTCAGGGAGCCAAATTCCTGCTGGATGGCATTGCTAGAAAAGAGACAACTCTCACCTGAACGTGGATATTTTTTTTTTTATCACAGCTCAATTGGCTGTCTCTGATTTATTCAGTTTATCCAGTGGACATCCATTGATGATAACATAAGAATCAAAATGTACCTGTGGAACTGGTACAGAGCTGAGTGTCTTCATGGAAGGGAATGGTTTAGATCAGCAGGAAAATTCACTTTTGAGCTTTGCCTTCTTTGCCTTCTTTGCTCTGGGGGGATTTATGCAGAGCTGCGTGGCCTTCAGGTCTGAGGGTGTGCCCACAGCGGGGAGTTGAGAAGCAGACGTGCAAGGAGAAGATTCTTTCATAATCAATCTGTTTATAAGAAATGTGTCTGTCAGCAGGAAAAACGTAATGATTCCCCATTTCTCCAATTTTCTAGAAATTCAGGAAGTTGATTACACCGAGCTCAGACCTRAAAATGCGGGGCAAGCTCGGAGGAGGAGCCTACATTGCAGCAATAAATGACTGCGATGCCAAACTGAAAGGAGATGGCACCATTTCCACCATCACAGAAAAGGAGACACATTTCTGAAAGAACTCTTTTTTTTGTTTGGTTTTTTTGTTGTTTTATTTTTTTTTTTTGTATAAAGAAATAAATAAATTCACTTAATTATAGAGGCTGGCTTGTTTTGCACAGAATTTTATTAACCAGTTAATTTTAAAGTGAAAATTGTATACTTGTTTAAAAAGTGATTTTTTAAAATTACTCTGTACGTAATGATTCTGTAAAAGAAAAAGAAATTAGTATTATATGGCCTGTTAGCAATGACTTCCTGTAATATGGTGATTTCAGTCGATGTTTTTTTGGTTTTTTTTAGACCTTAGAGGGACCTGTATAATGTGCTGTAAAACTTTTCTACTTGGATTTTGTGGCAGGTGTGCTGATGTTGTGTGGACCTTCTAAGCTGTAATGTTTCAGAAGCTGAAGTTTCATCCCAGCTGTGTGTGTGCACACAGGACCCAGCCTGGCTTTGCTTGGGAAGAAATCTCCTTCCAGGGCGGGTTTGGTGACGCTGCTGCTCCCAATGTTCCCTCCACGCTCCCCTGGTGTCACCAGGGCTGAAATGAGGAGGGACGGGCCCTCTGCCGAGTCCCTTTTCCTGGAGATGGGGTAGAGGCTGGTTCTKAAGGGCTCTGAATTTTGCTGCTGTGAGTTCCTGGTCCCTGAGAGGATGTGCTCCTCAGGAAACCTCCCAAACCTTGCCCTTCTCCTCGGTGGGTGACCTGTCCTGCATTTTGGCCACSCCCTGGAGTGACCCCTGCGTGTCTGTGCTCCCACTGCAGGAGGTCAAGGATATTTCCTGGAGCTGGAGATGTTCAGAGCGAGGAGGAGCAGGTCGAGGGCTCTGTGTGTCACCCTCTGTCTCTGCCTTTGTCTGTCTGTACAGCTCACCCCCTCCAAARGAATCCAGGATCCTGCAGGTGTGTCCTGTGCAGGGCCAGGAGCTGGCCTGGGTGCTCCTCGTGGGTCCCTTCCAGCTCGGGATGTTCTGATTCCTCTCCAAAATCTGTTCTGAGCACCCTCAGAGCAGGCACTGGTTCCTCTGCCCCGCTGGGATCGGGGCTTGCACTGCAGCCAGAGTAGGAATTTCTTCAGCAAACATTGGATTTATGGTCCTTTATCCCTGCAGGAGCCCCAGGATAATCCTGTATCTCTGTAGGGTGCAGAAGTTACAGGACAGCCCCATATCTCTGTGTGGTGCAGGAGTTACAGGACAGTCCCATATCTCTGTAGGGTGCAGGAGTTACAGGACAGCCCCATATTTCTGTGTGGTGCAGGAGTTACAGGACAGCCCCATATCTCTGTAGGGTGCAGGGGGGATTCAGCCAGGGACACTGTGACCCCTCGGTGTCACAAAGGGAGCAGGGCTGGGTTTGTCCTGCCCAGGACCCTGGATTTAACGGGTTCTGACCCCCTGGATTTAACGGGTCCTGACCCCCTGGATTTACAGCTGGTTTTGTACATGGATCCAGCTGCTGGCTGGCTGCTCCAGGAGCTGTGCAGATACCCCACTCTCAAACCCCTAAACTCTGCCTTAGGATGGTTGGTTATTTTTTTACCTGATAATATTCCAAACACTATTATTTGTTCTGGACAATTCTTCGTGCCCTGTTTTTGTTATTTGATGGTTGTATGAGAACCCTGTGGAGGACCAGCATCCTGCACTGCACAGGATTTGGGGGAAGAGACAAGAGCCAGCCCAGAAGAAACGTCCTAAAAGCTGCTGCCTTCTCTGCCACTCCACCCCAGCGGAGCTCAGACACCAGCACCTGGAGCTGTTGGGAACAGAAGCGGCTCCTGGCCTCGTCCCGAGGAAGTATTTCCCTCAAAGTCACTGAGTGTATCTTAATATCAGCTAGAACTGTACCTGCAGGCAGCATTTCTCTGAGCTCTYGCTGTTACTTCCTAAAAACGCATTTTCATGGAACTGCTTTGTCTCAAGTCACTTCATTAAACCCTAATAGAGCTGTTTCATTTTTACTTCCTCTTCTTTGTAGGGGTTTGTTCTGTGTGTGCCAAGGTGGAAACTTGCCAGGGGACTCGAGATTCTGTCAGTCCTGTCTGCCTTGTGAGGGGCTCAGGACAGGACATTGGGAAAAAAAGGTGGATTTGGGAAAGAAGGTGGGTTTGGGAAGGAAGGTGGATTTGGGAAGGAAGCTGGATTTGGGAAGGAAGCTGGATTTGGGAAGGCACATGGATTTAGGTAGGCACATAGATTTAGGAAGGAAGCTAGATTTGGGAAGGAAGCTGGATTTGAGAAGAAAGGTGGATTTAGGAAGAAAGCAGGATTTGGGAAGAAGCTGGATTTGGGAAGGAAACGATTTAGAAAGGAAGGTGGATTTGGGAAGGAAGGTGGGTTTGGGAAGGAGCTGGATTTGGGGAGGAAGGAAGGTGGATTTAGGAAGGAAACTGGATTTAGAAAGAAAAGTGGATTTTGGAAGAATAGTGAATTTAGGAAAGAAGGTGGGTTTGGGAAGAAGCTAGATTTGGGAAGGAAGCTGGATTTGAGAAGAAAGGTGGATTTAGGAAGAAAGCAGGATTTGGGAAGGAGCTGGATTTAGGGAAGGAAGGTGGGTTTGGGAAGGAAGATGGATTTGGGAAGGAAGGTGGATTTAGGAAGGAAACTGGATTTAGAAAGAAAGATAGATTTGAGAAGAAAACTGAATTTAGGAAGGAAGGTGGATTTGGGAAGAAGCTGGATTTAGGAAGGCACATGGATTTAGGAAGGCACAGAACCATCTTTTTGTGCCTGCTGGGATCCCTCAGAGGGACCCAAACCTCAGCCCCACGGGAAAACGATACTGGGAGAGAAATGCTTCCAGAACTGGGACCACAGATTGGGTTATAAACAATGAAAAAATTGAACTGACAGCAAGAAAACCCACTCCAAAATCTAAGAATTTACATTTTTGGAGGTCCCAACGGGTCATAAATATTTCTGACYGCAGTKGAGCTTTCTCTCCACCAAGGTCCCRGAGCCAYAGGTGGGGCTCAGRGKGGGCTGTGGTYYCTCCTGYRGGAAGGTGAAGGTATTTTGTGATCAGTGGAGGGTTTGTCACAACCTGAGGATTGTGCCTGGCCTGGCTTCAGTGTCACTCCCTTGGCACTCAGGGAAGTACCCAGAGGTGCAGCCCCCATTCCTGGGGCTGTCCTTGGGGCACAGAGTGACCCCACAGCAGCCAGGACAGCCCCTGTGCCATGATCCACTCAATACAAGTGGGGGTCATGGTGGTTCATTAACTGAATCTCAGAGTGCAAAAGAAACAGGGACAAGTATTTATTCAAAATCAAAAGCACTTTTATTGAGTGCCAACAGCATGATTTATGCGATAGAAGAGAGTGAGAAGGAGAAAAGGAGAGAGAAAGAGAGAGAGAGAGAGAGAGAGAGAGAGAGAGGAGTTAAAGCTACCAACGGCACAGACGAAATCCTTCCTCGTGGTCCAGATCCAATAGATTCATCTTTGTCTGTGGGGAGTACTTGTAGTCTTTTCAAAAGTGAGGGGCAATTGGCCAAAATGTGCAGATGCGGGGGAAAACTGGCCAGGAGGTGGGGAATAAGGCCCATTGTTTTGTCAGGTGTACAGTATGAATTATCCTGTGCAGTTCTCCTAGACTATCACAGCAAGAACAACACAATCTACCGTGGTTTACACCTTGTTCTCAGCAGCCTGGGCACCGGCACTTGGCAGACATCCCACCGCAATCTGGCCAGGACTTCTTGGAGAAAAAGTCCCCCTTCCCCCCTTGGGGTTTTTGGGTGTCTTCAGTCTCTGTCCTCATTGGAGTTTGTGAGGCAGATGAGGGATTTCTGTGCCATCTCTCACACCCCGKGCTCGGGATGGGCGCTGCTGCCGGAGCAAAGCTGTGCCCAGGCTGGCGCTGCCCTGTGCCCGTCTGCCCTGGGCTCTGGGCATCCCCTGCTGCTGATGGCTGTGCTCTCTGTGCTCTCAAAACCTGACTTATTCAACACTCCTCCGATTCCTAAAAACCTCCTTTTTCCTTCCTGTGGGGAGGGTGAATTTCCTAACGGGGCAGAGCAGGCCGTGAAGGCCACAGGAGCAYGGAGGCCCGGCTGTTCTGCGAGCGACACTTCAATAATCAACTTTTCATCTTTAATGCTTGTTTTTAGAAATTATTTCCAGCAAAGCAGCCCAGGTTATGCTCCAAAGGCTCTGCTTGTTTACCAGGCTTTTTTTTCCTGGGTTTTCACAGAAAACTGTTTGGGTTCTTGAGGCACAAATTGCTCCTCACTTTCCTCCTCCCCTACACCTGAGTTTCCCCTTTAACAATCTCAGCTGCCAGGGAGCAGAAGGGGAAAGTGCAGCTGGTGGAAGCTGTCAGCTAATTGGGTTAATTAAAAGTAATTGGCAGCACACAGGGACCGTGATGGGGAAGGAGAGGGAAGTGATATGAGAGAGGGAAGGAAGGGAGAAGCTGATTTTTTGGGAAGAAGCTGGAAAGAGGTGCGGAGGGGGGAGTTGTGGGTGGCTCTAGAGCTTGGGAATGTGGGGGTTATGGGGTCTGGGGTCTGTCTTTCCCCTTCCCCTAAGGAACASTCAAGCTTTTTATCTCAACCAGTTCTCTGGCACTGTTACTTCTGGAATTTGGGTTTTTTTTATGTGTTTCTTAGTTTTCTCTGAGGCCATGGTATCACTGAAATTGGTAAAATTGTTGCAGGTGTTGGGCTCACGGAACATGCAGGTTTTCCTCAGTTATTCCCACCTTGCCAAGCTCAGCCCACCAAAATTCCTGAATTATCCACCCCACYCCTGCAGGTTCAATTGTAACACTGCTCTGATTATGACAGTGCTGCTGCTGATTGAAAACTCTTAATTACGTGGATGACTCAGGTGAAATTGTTAGAATTAAAGGACGTTTTCCAGCAGATGTTCCCAAATCCAGGTATGTTCTTATCGTGCATTTATCGCCTGGTCTGGGCTGACCCTGCTATCCATCACTGGCCTGTTGGGTGTCGTTTGAGCTCTGTGTCCAGGTAAACACAAGTTTTTCTCTATTCATCTGAAGGAGTTGAATTTACCTCTGTTTTTGTGGATTTTTTGGGGGGTTTTATGGAATTATCCAGGACTCCTTGGAGCGGTGCTGTCAGCTGTGCTTTGGGAGGAATCTGCAGGGGGATGGAGTGAAGGGGCAGCATTGGGGTATGGGGTGTGGGTCTGCTCCTCTGGGCTGGCTCCTGAATCAATGTGGATATTTCAGGGACTGACAGAACCATCTGAGGATYCCTCAGGAACTCTTTGCTCACCAGAATTCTGCTCCCTCAGCAGCCWGAACTCTGCACTTACACACAATTACCCAGGACAGGTTCTTTCTTCCTATCAAGAAGGAAACAGTGAGCAAAATCCGAATTAAAAATGGGATTTCCCGCAGCTGGGAGCTCCACTTCCCAGCAGGAATGGGAGGAAGGCTCTGAGCTGTGTGCCCTGTGCTGTCCTGGGGAGGGTTTGTGTCCTGGAGGGGCAGAGCTCAGGGCTGGGCTAATCCCATCCTGGGGCTGAGGGTGCTGCAGAAGGAYTGGGACAGCATTTCTGTGGTGCTGTGGGGACATCTTTTGGCTGGAGCCAGTCTGAGCCAGGTTTGGATGCAAAGCCCAGCTGCTCAGCCGCTCCTCCATCAGCTTCTCCTGCAGGGACCCTCTGCCCCTTTCCTTCCAGGTGAGAGGTTTGCAAATCTCTCCTGCACTGGCATTTTTTGGCTGCACTTCTGAGGGTTTTTTCCTCCCAAAGCCTTGGTTTCCKTATCATTAGGTGGCAGCAAGTGCCAGCACAAAATCTGTTTTTKTGAGGGTCAGGAGAGGTTTTCTGAGATCTGAATCATGAAGCAGAGAAGGCAATGAGCCTTTACAAGGAGATAAATTGAAATTTCTTTCTTAAATATCCGTGGAGATTCATGCTGAAGCTGCTCTGAGTTGCTGCTGAGGCTGGAATAGAAGTTTAAATAAGGGGGGAAAATGTGGGTTGTAAGGGGAAATGTTGCCAAGACATCCTGAAGGAAAGGTCACTCCCACCAATTCCGTGTCTGGAACCCTGGAAGGCAAATTCAAGTTTGATATTTTGCAGTTTTCTCCCATTTTTCTTGCTGTGTGTGCCTGAACCCTGGCCAGTATTTCTGAAGAACATCTCAGGACACCCAACCCACACCCCTGAAACGCTGCCAGCCCATCCTCAGCCCTGCTCCTGGGGTGCTTCACTGCATGTCTGGCCATCAGAGCATTAACAGGAGAGGCAAACACCCTGATTAATTAGCAGCAGGGGTAATTAGCACCTGGAGATGGTTCAGTGTCCAGGAATGAAGGGATGTGGTGCAGGGATGAGCAGCAGGCAGACACGGGAACGCGGTGCGGATTGGTGTTTAATCATGTGTGTGCTGGCATTTTCAGCGAATCCTTCCCTCTGTGAAATCCTTGTGAGCAGACCTGAAAATCAGCTGAGGAAAAAACCCTGAGATGGGATAGGACAAGGCTGAAGAGAGGGAAGCGAGGAATAGTTCACACTGAGGYTTCAGGTTCGTGGTCACTGGGAGGTTTCTCTTCCAGGCACTTTGCAACCTCATATTTGGTGGTCTATCAAGGCCCTTCAGCTCTAATTCATGGCAATTCCTTGAAATTCCTGCCTTGGACCTTCAGGGTTTGCCCTGAGAATTCTGTGATCCCGGAAAGGAGGTGCATTGTTGAGTTTCTGTAAATATCAGTTAAAATTGTTCTGCTTTCCCTAACCCCTTCGTTTTTCCCCCACCCTCTTCCTTTTCTCCCCAAGCCCTTTTTTCTTTCCCCCAACGTCTTTTTTTYCCCCCAAGCCCTTTTTTCCCCACCCAATTAATTCTTCCAAGTCTAGTCTTGGATTAAGCCCCAAGCATCCTCAAACAACCTGAATTATCCGTCGCCTCTGACTAGGAGATTCCTTTCCCAGACAGGAATAAATGTGTATCTCTTCCAATTTCACATGCAAAATTAATTACAGAGGAGCTCTCAACCCCGAGCCTGATGGGCAATCCTAAGGTGGCCTTGCCTTCTGCTCCTGCTGATAAACTCCAAAAGCCCCAAAGTCGCCCTGCTTTTCTCCTGACAAGCTTGCACATYGCTTCTGACGTGCAGACTGACAGCTTCATGGCATTTTGGGCTGTTCCAATGCGCTGAGGATGTGCTACTATTTATTTCAGTGCCCCCGTTCCCGGAGCAGCCACTGAGTCACAAGGAAAAGCTACGAGCGATATTTGGCATTTGTTTCCCGAGCAGTGCGATTTGCCTGGTTCATTAACCTTCTTTATGTAGATGTAAATTCTGAGTCTGACGTGGCTATTTTTGGGGAGCATGTCAAAACCAGATTTGTCTGTCTGAGCAGCATTTGCTTCGGAAAAATGTTCAAAATCGCTTCAGCAGTTTTGCCTTTTGGAGCAGCCTTTGCGCTGGGCGTTGAGCTCTGTTGGTGTTGCACTTTTGGATCTTTGGCACCGCTGACCTTGCAGAACACAGAGTGTCCAAAGAACCAGCTGGGGGCTCTGTCCTGTACCTGTGGGGCCACAAAGATTTTATTTTCTTGTGCAGCACAGCACAGCTGCRGAGGGATGGARGCTGAGCTCCAATGCTGCTGTCAYTGTCMCCAGACATGCCAGCAGGCTGGKCTCRATCTTGAGGGCATTWCCAGCCTAAATCATTCTGTGATCTTTCAGCCATCCCTCAATACTTTTCCCATATTGTTCTCCATGTTTTGCCAAGCACAGTGTGGGGAAGGAAGGATGGAAACAGAGGGTTTCCTGCTCTGCCGTCCCTTCCCAGGCTTTGTCTCAGCGCGGTTCGTTCCCGGCTCAGCTGCTCCTGCCTTGCAAAGGTCACTGCCCCGAGCCTCAGCGGCAGGAATTGCTGCAGGAATTGTCCCCTGGGTGCTCCGGGCTGTCCCCTGGGTGCCCCGGGCTGTCCCCTGGATGCCCCGGGCTGTCCTCTGGGTGCCCCGCTGGCCCCGGGCTGTCCCCTGGGTGCTCTGCTGTCCCCTGGGTGGCTCAGGAGCCCCGGCTGCTGCCCAGGGGTCACTGCAGGGGCTCCAGCTCAGCTCCCACCCTGAGCTCCCCTGGGGCTCCTTGGGGCTGCTCTGGGGCCTGGGGAGGGCATTTGTGGGGCATTTGGGGACCCAGCTGGGAGGGAAAGCACCCCATGAGCCCGGGAAGGGACGATGGGATGTGATTTCACACCATTTCCAGTTGGTAATTTGTCAACTCTGAGCCTGGGATCCCCTCAGGCTCCAAACCCAGCCCAGCCTCCCTCATCCTCGGTATCTTCTTCTTTGGAGCTCCAGTTTGCACTGAGGAGCCGGACTCACATGGGAGTGTTTTCTCCACATCAAGGGAAAATTTGTTTYMAATAAMAATATTTGGTGGCCAGAGCTGKGYTCTGCCATCCTGCTTGAGCTGTGYTYATRMAAGCRAAATGAAACAATGARTTAATGTGGAACAWAAGCAGAGGCAGCAGGGAGCAGGACAGGCCATAATTCACATTGGAATGGCAAAWACTTGTCCAAGTTGGTGCAGTGCCTCCTTTCTGAYTGTGACATCTGCCCCAGGTTRGAGYCTTTCCTGCTCTCAGTGTGTCCTGGAGGAGGGCAGAGGTGCTGTGGAACTTCTGTTTCCCTGCTGGTTTTTTACCAATAAAGAGTTAATTGAGGTTGGTTCCTTTGTGCAGGGCTTGGAGCAAGATGTGCACGGGGATCTGGTTTTGAGGTYCTGAYGCCTTTTCTGTCAGCACAGCTGGATTAAAAKCTGTGCCAGAAGAGAGCAGATTTGCCAGGTTTAACCCTGCAGTTCCCAGCAGAATGTGTGGTTATTGCATAAATGAGTTTTGGTGAGGTGATGTTTTAAAGGTGTCTTTGAAACCAATGATCTGGGATTTCCAGATCCTGCTCTTCAGGAATTTCCACGAATTCCCTCATCAACTGGAGGATTCTGCTTTTCTCAACACCAGCAGGTAATTGATACAAATACATTATTGGTTCCCATGTCCTCCTTTAATCTGCAGAGCTCATCTGATGCAWTTCCTCCTCCAGCCYCATGCTCTGATCCTGAGCAGGAATGTTTGCACAGCTGCCCGWGCACAAACACAGATTTCTCTGCTTCGTGCTGCCACAAGMAAGAACACTTCAAATGCCACTGGATGTCACTCTAACAAAGCTCAAAGCGCTTTAGCAGCCTCAAATCTTTACATTTCCATTAGAAATCAGGGCCTCTTAAACTCTGGGCTCCTCAGCAAAAGAGAGTGAAGCAATGGAGAGGTTCCCTTGTAGAACCCCCGGATAACTCAAACATTATAGCAGGCAAAAGGCTCCCAGGTTTCCTTTGGGGTTTTGGTATCATTTTGGATGTTTTGGGATTTCYTTTTAAAGTCTTACTTTGCTGCAGGGGATTTTTGGGTGTAGAAGGGAGGAAAATGTCAACTCTGATATTTTTCCATCCCGTTTCCTTGGGTGTTTTTGGATTTCAGAGCACAGCGTGGAAGGTGGGTGTTCAAATCAAAAATCAGTAAAATCTACCTCTGTCCTCAACTTCCAATTTTTGGAGTGACAAGAAGTTGTGACCCATCTAAAGATAATTGGGCTCAGRGACCAAGGATGCTGCCTTCATGAAATTCAATTATGAAGTGTCCCTGCAGAGCAGTGACTCTTCTGAAATGATGGGGTTAAGGTGCTGCACAGAGAACTTGAGCCACRAATCAGCAAAAGTTGTAAATTGAGGGTGGGTGCTCCTGAGGGGAGGGAGAATCATCCTTCCAGGTGTTGGGGAGGGTGGAGAAGCGCTGAGACACTGCAAAAAAAAAATGGATAATTGCYTTTAAATCACCCAGGGGTGACATCTTCACCTCTGCTGAGCACAGCTGTTGTGACCCTGCCACCCTTCCAAAGTCCTGGCCACCCTCACGGCCACACAGCCTGGACTGTCCCCCCTCCCTCCACATCCTTCAGATGCAGAGTGAGAAAAATGCTGAAATATTTGCACAGAGGCCGCAGCCACTGTGCTTCAAATCTCAATAGACTCTCTAATTTCTCTTAAAATACATCTAATACCAGATACAGATAGCTGGAAAATCTGCTGTTAAAAATGTGACTTCTGTGGCAAGCTGGATAATTTCCCCGTGTATTACAATAGAATGGAATGTCAGGGCATTGTACAGAATTTTAATTACATAATTAGTTGACTGAGTCATCYGAGTTTCTCTTTAAACTTGAGCCCTGCTCCGGAGGGTTTTGGCAGGCAGGGAGCTGATCCCTGGTGGATGCTCCTTTTGGAGTTTTGGTGCTCTGGGGCTCCTTTGGGACAGGTGACACGAGATGAGGTCGTGGTGAGGTTTGCAGAGTGATGGCACACAGGGGGACATTTGGTGTCATTAATGAGCTGCACTGGCTCTGGGGCTCTCTGGGTGAAGATCTCTGAGTTCCATGACACAATCAGTGAGTGCCTCCCTGGTGCCACATCAACAGCTCGGCCCCCATAATGAGTGTCACCTTCATTCCCCCGTGTGCCTCTTCATGGCTCATTTGAACAGGCAGGAAATGCCCTCCTTGGGTATTTCCAGAGGCTCATTAATACAGAATGTGAGATCCAGGGCAAAACCCAGCTCTTGTCCCCTCCTGCTCGTGTGTGAGGGCTGGCAGCAAGGATGGGACACTGTCTGTTGCACTGAAAATATTCCCACTGAGGTTTGAGTTCTCCGTTTTGAGGTTGTGCCTCATGGCCGTGAGATGCCCCTTAAAGAGGCTCCGTGGGGTGGTGTGGCTGCTGGAAAACCCCATTTATACCCATTCAGGAGACCTGAAATGTGCTCTGTGAGTGCCTTGGATGTGGTCCCACCTTCTGCCCAGACTGGGGACAGCCAATATTTAACCTGGAGGGATGAAAAGGTGCTGGAAACTCCTCTGAAAGGAGCCCAACATCACTGCTGCTTTTTTTGGGTACTGATACTCTTTCAAATGCTTAACTGCTGGGGAGGTGGGAGTGGGAAGCAGAAATTCTTGTGATGTAGCAGTGACACAGCGAATGCTCCTTTATTTTTCCTTTTTTGCTTGGATTATTGATTGTCTCAACACCACAGAGGTGCCTTGTTTTATTCATYGAGCAATGTTACCCTCATTTGGCCATAAATACATTAATTCCTGGCCTTGTTTGACAAATCCCTTCCTGGGGCTTTATTTAGTTCTGTCTTTTACAGCACCTCATGAAGGTTTGAGTAAAACAATGACAAAACTGGAATAAAACTTGATTTGTAACAGGTAGGGGTGGTGCATTTTGAGCTGTTTTGGTCGCTTACCTGATCAGGAGCTTGACCACCCTGGCTGATTGTTGGTGCATTTTGCTGCAGGTTTTACCAACCACAGCTGGATCTGGTGGCCATGGGCATCATTTACCTGCCTGAGGCAGCAATGAAAGGTTTTTTTGGAAGTCTTTTTAACAGAGGTATCTACTCCTTGCATTATTTTGGCATTTTTGCTGCATGAAAAATTTTCATAATCCTTTTAGGAGAGGGATCTACTCCTTGCATTATTTTGGCATTTTTGCCATGTGAAAACCTTCCACCACCCTTTTAGGAAAGGGATCCATTCCTTGCATTATTTTGGCATTCTTGCTGTGTTAAAAGCTTCCATAATCCTTTTAGGAAGGGGATCCATTTCTTGCATTATTTTGGCATTTTTGCCATACAGAAAGCTTTCATGGTGTGGGATGTTTTTCATGTTCTTCCTGTTTTTCATGTTTCTTATTTTCCATGTTTTTTTTGTGTTTTTTTATGTTTTTCACACTGTGGTTGATTGTTGGTGCAGAAGGAACATGAGAGGCGTGTCTCAAGCTTGGTCTCCTCAGGTCTGCTCTGTGCCTGTCACACCAAACCTTAAATCCCCTCCCAGCTCCTCCTAAAGAGGTTTCCATTCATAAAAACACCCCCTGGGCTGGAATTCCTGACAAAACCAGCACTGAACCGAGGTTTCCACCCAGGTGAGGGTCCTTTTTGCTCCCAGGGATGRATTTTTTGGCCCTGCAGGGTCAGCACCTTCTCCTCCTGCATCTGAGCAGTTTCACAACCCCCACAAATCCGTGTGAGATGCTCAAAAGGAAAAATGCAGGGTGAGCGGKCTAGAAAAGGCTTTCTGTGAAAAGTTTCTGGTGGCTCCAGGAAAATCTGCTTAAGAGATTTCATGGAAATATTCCTTAATGCTTAATTTAGCAGAGCTCCTAAATCGGGGAGCTGGTGCTCCTGGGCTGAGCTGAATTTTGTGTCTGCAGTGGGTTGGGGAGGGGAGGGGCTGTGAGAGCTCCCCTGGGTGCAGGTGAAGCTGCAAATTTCACCCTCAGCCTGATGTGGTCAGATGGCTGTTGAATCTTTGTGCCTATTTGAGCTCGTGAAAATGGAGATTTTTGGTGATTAAATTTGCAGTGTAATGCTAGAAATCCAGGCAGCTGCACAGCCCCAGAGCCTGCTGTGCCCAGGGAATCGTGGTTTGGGTGGGAAGGGGCTCTAAAGGGCATTTCTGCCATGGGCAGGGGCATCTCCCACCAGCCCAGGCTGCCCTGAGCCTCCGGGGTGTAAACATCTCCAACCTCTGGGCAATCAGGTGTTGCACCATCTTTGTSGAAAGAAACAATTCTTCCTTGAGTCCAGTCTGAATCCACCCTTTAGAACTCACTGAAAAGCTTCTGAGTTTGATCAAGCCCACCCCAGGGACAGCCCTGTTGTGTTTTGATGTCCYATTTCCTGTTAAATGCAGAAAATTGTTGGCATTGGGAGCAGAGATAACCTATTTTTAGGTCYTTGACGTGTACACCTATGGAAAAATCCATCATCCTTTAAAAACCTTTCTGGATATCACTCAGACACAGGTGGAAGGTTGGGGCTGATTTYTTCTTTTGTGGTTTGCTCACATCTCACTGTGCTGTCACCCTGATGGGAGACACAGAAAACGTGAGGGATTTTCAGCCTAAACTCAAAGCCAGGGACGATTAGGCCTTGCCTGCCTGATTTTTATTTTCATTTTTATTTTTATTTTTCCGTTGTAAGTGTCCAGTTATTTGGGGGTTTAGATAAAGATTTCCTGCAGCTCTTATCGGCAAGAGGCTGCAATAACAGCCAGCACAGCGGGCTCCTGCAGAGCACAAATATTGCTTTTGGGAAAGCWCTTGGTATTGTTGGAATTTGAGTGAACACTTCAAATTAGAGCTGCTCCTCTTGAGCAGTTTTTTGAGGACTTTTGTCCCAAAACTCCTTCAGTGAAAGGAGTTAGTGAAAACCTTCACTGACTGCATTGTGGTGAAATGGAGATGCTCAGTTTGCTTCTGCTTGCTGCCTGAAGGCCACACCATCCTGTAACTTGGATTTTTACTGCTGGAAATTGTTCTTTTAGGCCCTTCTCAGTGCCTGAGTGCTGGCCTGGTTGGATGAGCGCACTCAGCTATTGAAAATTGATAATAAATCATGATAGATAATAATTAGCAKGAAACAGAGAGCAGAAGGTGCTCATCCATCATCCCCTGGGGTTGTTGGATGTTCCCCTGGATCCTCTCCCCCAGGATGAGGAGTTTGCAGTGATTCCTGCACTGATTTTGGCTKCTGTGCTGTGTGATGCTCTCAGTGATCTTGGACACCCCGGGGCTGTGTGTGCACCTTGTCACAGCAGCCCTGTCTGCTCTGATCAGCCTCCCACAGGATGGGATTGGTGCTAAACCCGTTGTTAATATTCATGAAACAGCCCAGCTGATGCTTCCAGGGCTTTTGCTGCTCCTTACTGTCACTGCTTGTTTCATTCTGTTCCTTTCCCCCATAGAAAATGAACAGAAATATCTYCCTGCCCGAGCAGATGGAGGGGGAAGGAGAGATTATTTACATCTGGTTGTGCTGCTTGGAAAAGAGAGGTTGGGAATTGTCCTGCCAAGGCAATAATGAAATGCCTGAATGTCCCAAAGGGTTAAACCCATAGAGAGGAATTTTTAGCATGGGGAATCCTAGAACTTACTAATATGGGCAACCCTAGAACTTTTAGTATGGGCAACCATAGAACTTTTAGTATGGGCAACCCTAGAACTTTTAATATGGGGAATCCTAGAATTTTTAATATGGAGAATCCTAGAACTTCTGGGAAATGTGTTGTTTTCTGCTGACAAAGCAATTTTTTTTTAAAAAAAGGTTTTATTTTACAGTGTTCTCTGGTAACAGGTTCAACAGGTCTAAACTTCTCTCTGACTTTAAATGTTCTGCTGATGTGATTCTTAGGAAACCTTCGAGAATATAACCTAAAAATGCCAAGTAACACAAATAGGTGATTTTTTTTGTTGTTTGTTTGGGGTTTTTTTCTGGGATTTTTTTGTTTGGGTTTTCTTGTTTTTGTTGCTTTTTTTTTTTTTTTGTTTGGGTTTTTTTTTTTGTTTTTTTGTGTTTTGTTCATGTGGGTTTTTTGTTTGGTTAGTTTTTCTGTTTTGTTTTTCCTTTAGAATAAAAGAAAGTATAAAACCAAAGTTATAACTGATCTGGTGATCAAAAAACTTCCCCCTGGATGATTCAACTTCTACAGGGACCCTTCCCAAGAGGAAAAAGGCATAAAGGAAAGTGAACGAGGCAAGGGAACCCAACCCAGTTGGTCAAAGGAATGAAATCATCTGTCTCATCTTCATTGGGAACTCTAAATCATTGCTAAAGGATGGAAAAGATGCAATTCAGAATAAATTAGACCAAGGATGGAGGAAAGAAGCATCAAAGCACCAAAAGTAAATATAAACATTAACACAAGTTCCAACATTTGTGGGTTGGGCAGGGACACCTTCCACCATCCCAGGGAGGGGCTGTGGACTTTCCATCCTTGGAGGTGCCCAAGGCCAGGCTGGACATTGGGGCTTGGAGCACCCTGGGATGGTGGGAGGTGTCCCTGGGATGGTGGAAGGTGTCCCTGTCCATGGCAGGCATGTCACTGGATGGGCTTTGAGGTCTCTTCCACCCCAAACCACTCTGATTCCATCACAACAACCTGTTTTATCTCCACACCTTGATGCAGAATGAGCCAATTCTTAAATTAAATCCATCAGTGTCTAACGTGGAGGTCTACATATTGGGTTTATAGGAATGACTTTTGGGATAATTGGGAGTTTCTCAAGCAGGACAAAGCCCTCCAAGCAGCTGATCCGAGCTGTGGAAGAAAGAAGAACAGCTTTCATTCCATGAATTCACTGGAATGTTTTACCCAAGCTCTGTCCCTGACCTAGAAACAGCTCTGGGCTGCGCAGTTGTTGCATTCAGCCTCCAGTGGTTGGGAGGAAAATGATCCACTAAACACCCCCTAACCACAGCCTGGGGAAGCATTGCAGCAGTTTTATTTCTGGAAATGTGCAATCTTCTCCCATTAACCTGGTGCCTTTGTGGAAGGGATTGCTTGCACAGAGCACCTGGGTCTGTGACAGGTTTGTGAGGAGAGAGCACTGAGGGTGCTGTCTGCTCCCAAAGTGCCTCCCCAGTTGCCTGGTAACAGATGCTGGGAGCTGGGGGATTGTCTGCTGGGGGAAACTGCTGGCTGTGTCCTTTCTGGGGGCTTTCAGAGCCAGGAGACCAAACCCCACTGCTCTGCAAATGAAATATTTTGTATTTCCATCAATATTACAAGTTCTGCATGCTGGGCAGGTTGGGGTTGTGCAGTTTGTTCTCTGCAGGCAGTCAGGGAGGGTGGATTTGCTGCTCACGTGTCCTTCAGCTCCTGAACTCATGAGTCAGACAAAACACGAGAATTCTTACCTGCTGTGTTGATGGGTGATGGAACTGCTCAAATTTATACAGAAAAATGTTCCCTGGGCTGTGGTTAACAATGGTCACCGCAGAAAATGGAGTCAACATGGAGCTCATCTTCTTTTGTGTCATTGATGCTCTTGGGTGGCTTGGATTAACTTTAATTTTGATGGTTTTGGCCATATTCAAACCCCATATCATCCATGCTAGTGGGGCATCTTCCTGCAGCACTGCCTGGACTGGGATCTCAGTCTTTGCAGGACKCCTGGGCATACAGGTCAGCCCTTCCTGAGAATCCCCACTGACAGAAATTATTGGGAACTCATTAATTTAATAAACCYCCTGGGGTTTAGCAGAAAKCTTTCCAGCTGAGGAAGTTCCTGGRTATCTGCTGTGGGAATCCCAGACTCTCTGAAGCTGTTCCAGCAGGGAGGCACCTTCCCAATATCCAATMTAATCCTGATTCCAGGCAGAACAGCAGCTCCCTCCCCCAGGTKAGAAATGCTTTCCTGCTGCACTGATACAGCAACAGAGAGTTAGAGTGGGGTTTTGTGAAAAGAAGGGTGATTCGTGCAATCCTTTTATCACAGACTGGAATCACCCTGCAGCTCCATTCAGGTGATTGAACCAGACCCAGCTGCAYGAGAAGCTGCAACTGTGCTGGKGRAAAAGAAATTCTGAGAGCTTTGGAGAGATGTGAGTGCAGCCCTGAGTGTGTGCTCACCAAATGAACATCACCAAATTCATCAGTGACTGTGGCAGCCCAAAATCCATGTGAGCCTCACCTCTGATTCCCACTGGGAGAGCACTGGGATCTCCAAAGGAAGCGTGGTTAGCTACCTAAGAGTGAGGACATGGAAAACGCACCTGAAGTGAATCCCTAAGAAAGCGCTGGGAAGGATGGACATTACCAAAATTGCTCCAGGAAAAATAGAGAGAGCACTCCTGAATACATTTTTTATAATTTTTACAAGGGCCTGTAGTGACAGCACCGGGGGGAATGGCTTCAAACTGACAGAGAGGGGGTTGAACAGGATATCAGGAAAAAATTCTTCCCTGTAAGGGTGCAGAGGCCCTGGCACAGGGTGCCCAGAGAAGCTGTGGCTGCCCCTGGATCCCTGGCAGTGCCCAAGGCCAGGCTGGACATTGGGGCTGGGAGCAGCCTGGGACAGTGGGAGGTGTCCCTGCCATGGCAGGGGGAGACTGGATGGGCTTTGAGTTCTCTCCATCCCAAACCATTCCCTGTTCATCTGCATGACCTGAGCATGGGAGCCATTCCCAATTTGTTATTAATTGTGACTTGCATTAATCACAAAGGGCACAGACAGGAGGGGGGCTCCTTGCTGCTGTCCCACTGCCCTCCAAAAACCAGACTGAGGGTTCAGTTGTGTTTTTTATCCCATGGCACAGCAGAGCCGCTGTCCCTGGAGTGCTGTCCAACCCCTTGAGCCATCCAGGGAGTGTCCAGAACCCGGGATTTGATGCAGCTTTTTTCCCAGGAATGCTGCAGTTCATTCTCCATCTCACAACTGCCTTTTCCTTTTTTCCTCCAGCCAGCTCCTGAGAATTTTCTCCTCGATCCCGGKTATGAAAAATCAAACCCAAGCGTGCTGAACGCACAGGGCTTTGGGGAGAACACTGAATAAATTCTTGGACAGCAGCAAAAAGTTCTGATGGAATGCACACAAGAGATGAGATAAGCTGAGATGAGACATTTTGTGGCCATTTTTTTGTCAACAAACAGTGTTTCACAAAGTTATCTCCAGCTGAGCAAAACACTCGAGCGTGATCTCGATTTGAAACACACAGACATCCACACAGCCCCTCACTTTCTGCTCCTTCTTGCTGTGCAAAACCCTGAGCTCCTTTCGCAGAGATTTTTCACTTCTTATTTCTTCTAATCAGGCAAAACTCCCAATAATTCTGTAACGCTCTTGAGGCATTATGCAGGCTATTTATAGCTGCTTTTAACAGAAATAACTTGGACAAATGCAGCCTGCAGAGACTTCCAAGCAGCAGCAGCAGCAGCAGGGTGCAAAGTYCCCTCTGCCTCTTTCCTGGAAGGGACACGGGAAGGGCAGCTCAGGTGACTGGAACCTGTGGAGGATCCTGGGTGTGCTGGGGATCATGGAATGGGGAAGGGTGGAAAGGGCCTTGAAGGCTGAATGCAGCTGTCAATCCAGCACCTCTAACCAGTGTCCACCACTGCCACAGCCAAACCCTTTGAATGTTCCAGGGTTTGTGATTCCACCTCTGCCMTGGGCAGACCCTTCCAATGTCTGACTGCTCTTTCAGTGAAGAAACTGTTCCAAATATCCAATCTAAGCCTTCACTGCAGTAAATTGAGACCATTTCTTGTCCTGTCCCTTGCTCCCTGAGAGAGGAGAACAACTCCCACTTTATGACCTTCCCTTTGTAGGGAGTTGTGCAGAACCACGAGTTCCCCCTGATCCCCTTTCCCCCAGGCTGAGCCCCTTTCCAGCTCCCTCAGCCTCTCCTGGTGCTCCAGACCCTTCCCTGGTCACCTCCAGCCCCTCCCTGTCCTGGCAGTGAGAGCCCAGAGCTGTCCCAGACTGGAGCTGGTGTCCAGCAGGGCCAGCCCAGGGGACAGTCCCTGCCCTGCTGCTGCTGCTGCGTCCCCATCCCCGGCACTGCCCAGGGGCCCCATCAGCCCTGTGCCCACCTGGGCATAGCTGGGCACCCCTGGACACATCTGGGCACCTCTGGGCACATCTGGGCACCCCTGGGCACAGCTGGGCACCCCTGGGTGACCCTGGACATAGCTGGGCACCCCTGAGCACCCCTGGGCACAGCTGGGCACTCCTGGACACAACTGGGCACAGCTGGGCACCCCTGGGCACCCCTGGACACAACTGGGGTCATGTCCAGCTGCTGCCCCAGCACCCCCAGGACCTTTCCCAGCTGCTCTCCCCCAGCCTGGAGCTGGTGTGACCAAGGGCAGGACCCACACCATTGTCCCCAGTCCACAGCCCCAGCCTGTCCCACACCCTCTGTGACCAGAGCCAGCTTTGAGCAAAGTGCAAATTGGATTTGTACAATTTAGCCCAGATTGGAATGAAAAGAGGAGAAGGTTCACCCACATAGAGCAACTTCAGAGGATGATGGATGCATTGAGCTGGAACAACCTCCTCTAAAAATAGACCTCTGGTTCTTTTCTTTTGGCACGGGAACAATGAGATGTGGGAAGAGGAGAAGGAGCCTGAGAAACTGCGCAGCCCCTGCTCCCAGCTGAGCTCAGAGCGAGCCTGCAAAGCTGCATCCTCCCAAACCCTCCAGCCAGGGGTTTGGCTGAAAATATCTGAGAACTTATTTATCTTCATCTCGGGCTCCTCAGGAAAGGCATCTTGGGAGGTTCTGACGCTCATTTCTCATCGTGCCCTCCGTAATCTTTGCRTTTGGTGAAGTTCAAGTGGATAAGAGAAGGGAGCAAAGGGCTTAAGACACTGAGWTCCTCCAAGGGTTGTGAAAATATTTCTGAAAAGCCAAGGAGAGAACAGCCAACCTCCCAAAGATGCTGCATTTATAGAATTAAATCTCTTTTCTGACAGAGGGAAAAGCTGCACTGTCACRTTTTGACATCAGGAAAATGGCTTGGAAGAAAGGTATCAAAAACTCCCTGTCAGAGAAAACTCTGGAATCCTTCCAAGGCCTCAAAGAAGTCAAAGCTGAAGGAAAATCCCAGCCCTGGAATTGCTGTAATCTTTGGGARAGATCTTTCATGGCAATTTCCCACTGGTTTCAGTCCATGGAACAGCATTTGTAGGAGAATGGGAATATCTGTTCCTCTGAAGAACCTTTCCTTCTTATTCTTCACACTTAGAGAAATCAATCTAATCACTTACAGAAAAAAAAAAAAATATAGAAATTAATCACTTACAGAAAAAAACAGGAAGGTTTTCAACAGCTCCAGTTCTAGTAAAAAAAAAATATATATACACAAAGATGTGGAGTGGGTAACAAATATCCTTAGTTTGGTTCAGTTTGCACTTTTCCAAACTCCTTTGTCACTAATGTGATTAAACTTTGAATGAATTTCATATCATTGAATAATGATGTGGAAAATGTCATCTCCAGCACTGAAACATGACTGGGGGTTGGCTTTTCGGAGCAGTTTGGGTTCCCCTGGAAGGACCCTGAGCTGGGACCTGACTGAGGCTTGACTTTGGCTGCCTAATTCATCTCAGACCAAATTCAGACAACCAAGTCAAAGTCCGCTCACAAAGAACTTATTTCATGTAATAATGCATGAAAAATGTCTAAACTTGCTGTAACAATACACAAAAAATGTCTAAATTAGATGTAAAGCAGAGTTTGAACATGAATTAAAGCCCATTTAAACTTTAGAGTTCCTTTTGTGCTTCTGTCTGTCATAGCTAAAGGAAGGTGACAGTACAGGATTTTTTTCCCACTGATTGCAATGCTACTGTTTGTTTGTTTGATTGTAAAAACAGTATTTTTAAGAGAAAAAAAAAAGACAGAAAATGCTTGTGAGGCATTTCACTCTTAAAAAAAAAAAACCAAAAAAAACCAACAAAAAAACAAACAAACCACTGCTGTGTTTTTTATTTGGGGTTTTTATTTGGTGCTCTTAAACTAAAATAAAGAAGCAGAGAAGGCTTTGGGTTGTGAAGCCCAGAGGAAAACTTGAACTCTTCCATCCTGAAGGGATGCCTGGACCCTGATCTTTCCTCAGCTGAATAATGCTGAGAGAATAATAATGTTTGTAGTGTTGGAGTCTGGGCAGGAGCTCACCCTAAATAGGAAACTGCACAGAGGACACCTGCTGATGAGGAGAGCAGAAGGCATTAATTAATTAATTAATTAATTAATAAATTAATTGTCTCTGCCCATTGTCTGAGTGGATGGGGAGTGGTCCCAAGGGGGTGGGGGCTGAGCAGGGGCTGGGTGCTGCTGCTGAGGGTTTAGGGTGACACTGCACTGTCACTGAGTCCCCTSGCCACTGCCTGGCCCTGCCACTTGRCCACTGCACGAGGRTYTCACAGGGAAMAATTCCTGCTGATCTTCCAGCCTTATCTAGGAGCAGAAAAAAAAATTATATATATATGTATATGTTTGGTTGGGGTTTTGGGGGGGCTGCCCTGGGATTGTCCTGGGTGCTCAGTGTTGGGTGCTGCAGTGGGATTTGCTGTGACCCCAATGTCACCCACACAGCCCACAGCCAGCTCCCCTTGGTGCTCTGGGGCTGAAGGAGTGACCTGGGCCTGTTTGTGCTGGGGTGTTTAGGGCTGGCATGTCAGGGGTCCCTTTTGTTCAAAGGCACAATATCAGTTTCTCTATCRATTTTATTTTTAGATGCTCAGAGAGCAGAATGCTGAACTGGAAATCCTAATTGATAAAAAAAGGCATCCAGARGGAGCCCCTGGCCATGAAGCCCAGGGTGCTGCTGCAGGGCTGAGCCTGGCTCTGTGTGCCCAGAGGGCAGTGTCTGTAGGATGCTCTGATGATGCCTTAGGATTTTTAGTCTCTATATTTTCAGTATCTGTATTCTTGTACTTCCCTATACTGCACGCTCTTTCATCTTTAGACAAAACAATTCTTCTCTGAGCCTGAAATCCAAGGACACTTCACTGCCTCAGAGCCTTCACTGCCTCAGAGCCCCAAAATCTGTAACCAATGGAGAATTGGGGGGAGCAGCTTGGGGTGGGTGAGGTCATCACCTGAAGGTGCCATTGGAGAATTGGGCCCGATGTGTTCATGAGACAGAACTGATAAAAGGGGAAGATCTCGTGACTCGGGGTCCATTTTGGGTGCAGCCTCAGGAGGAGGCTTTGTCTGCCCTCAATGTACCAGCAGGCCTGGATTAAATTTGTCTGCTTTATTCTCTTAACTTTGTCAGTTCTCTGTTTCAGGTGAGCCTTGTTTTAGGCATCACTGACCCCACAGGGATGTCCCCAAGCGGGGCTGGGCTCTGTCCCCTCCATCCTCGCTGTCCCCAAGGACAGCAGCAGGTCCTGCCTGTTCCATCCCTGTGCAAGCACTGAGGATGGGCTGGAGCAGCTCTTCTCTCCCAACTCCATCAGCAGAGCCTCTCCCCTGCGTGCTCCCCACAAATTATGGATGTTTAAATATGAAATATCCCGGGTKCATCGGTTCCTTTGTGCATTTTTTGATGCTGTGACACAATCCAGCCACACACGCATGTGTGGAAGCACAGCACACGCCCCATCACACCAACAGCTCCTTTGACTCCCCACATTTTTTTAACACAAAAATCAAGCCTGCATTTCGGTCTCCACTGTAATTATAATCAACGACTTCTTCTAGGAAGATGAAAAGAGAAAAGTGGGAATCAGGAAAAGGGAAACGTTGCAAGCCTTTTCATTAGGGTTTTATGTATTTAAAGAATTTACATTTTTAACCAGTGGCAAATTTATTTCATACTCCATAAGCTGTGAGGATCCTTCGGGATAAACAGCACGAAAGCTGTCATTTGAGAACAATCCTCTATTTTCTGTTTATTGAAAGTTTGCTTTTTTTTGTGCCACGGTGTTTTGCGCGGAGCTGGAAATATTTGTTCAAAATGATAATTGTCAAACTGCTTGTTCTGTGTGGGATTTATCTGTTAAAGARAGCTGCCTCTGCTGGGAAAATAGAGGGGATGGTGCCACTTGGTTCCTTTGGGATGAAGATTGAAGCCTTCCCCAAACCAGGTGAGCTCCTGTCATGGTTTCCACAGCAGAGGCAGAGGGGAAAAGCTGGATTTGAGGAGAGGCAGCTGAAATCTGAGTGTGGAGAGCTCTGCAGGTCCTGATGGCTTCAATTCAGSTTTAAGGTGATGGATGGGCTGTTGTYTTCCATGGGAACTGATCCATTCCCMTGTGGAATTGATGATGGCCCCATCCCGCTTCCCATCCAAGGCTGGAATGGATCTTTGGGGGCTTTTGGTAAGGAATGCCYTTGAATTTATTCTGCAGTCGGCCACCAGCTGGTGGAGGAGCTCTTGGCCAGTTTGGGGCTTTAGTCTGGGCTTTAGCCTGGCTCAGGAGTGAGGAATTCACCCAGGAGCTGCAGATGATGGGAGCACAAATGATGTGAACGGGACCTACCCGTGTTCCACTGCGCTGGGAGGGGCCAGCATGGCCCTGTCACCCCTCAGGTCCCATCCCTGCCACCCCTCAGATCCCATTCCTGTCCCTGTCACCCCTCAGATCCCATCCCTGTCACTCCTCGTCCAGTCCCTGCCACCCCTCAGTTCCCCCTCTCAGGCTCCAGCCCCTCTCTGCCCGTGGATCCAAGGACCTGCTCATGCTCAGAGTCCTCACAAACCTGTTTGTTGTGAGCTGCCCATCAGCAGATCCCAACCCTCTGGAGGAAGAACCCCCCAATCCTGAGGTGGAGCTGCCTCTTACCTGAGCAGCCACCAGAAGGTGCAGGAGCAGGGATCCCCAAAACTTTCCCCAAACACAAATTCAGAGCCAGTTCTAGGACAACCTACACCCCTTGCTGATCATTGGCAGATCTGTAACTCCTCTGTCTCATCGATACTTACTGTGCTGGCCACAGGATTTAAGAGCCCTAGGATTTTCCTACCCATATTTTACATTTTAATATTAATAGAAGAAAAATATTTACTGCATCACAAGCTATGACTTCTCTGTTCAGAKCAGCAGAAACAAAGGGGAATAAAGATAATGATGGAATAAAGTCTCCGCCTCAATCATTGATGACTTTTTATTTGTATCTTTGATCTGATAATTCTCCTGGGCTGGGGCTGGATGGAATTTGCCGGTTTTTAGCCCAAGAGTATTATTCTGCTTTCTCCAAACACAAATTATCACTGCCCTTTCCTTTGGTCTGGATTTAAGGTAATTAATTTGTATGTCATACACAGTTCCTGGCCCTTACACTCATTGCCAGTGAATAGAATTAATTAACCAAGATCCTGATGGAGCCTAGGTGCTGTTGGAGACACCTCCTCTGCCTGAAATGCTTTAGYTCCGTGACCTCAGAAGGGACACCCAGCAATAATTTCATTGCAAAAAGTGACTTTGGGGTGGATTTAAGAGGAGCAGGAAGATCTCCAGATGCTGTTTGTTTGGAACCTGTGGCTCTTCTGCTGGATCTGGTGCCATGTGCTGCTCCCAAATGCCCTAAGAGAGCTGACAGATTGCTTTTTTKGGAAAGCAGTGACTTTCACCCCATAAAAGCATTAATTAAGCAAACAGGATTATTAGTGTCCTTCATTGTGACAAWGCATCCCCGGGAACCAAAGCACCAAGGCAGAAATCAGCAGCAGGATGGTCCCCCACGGCTCAGAGCTGTCACTAGGCAATGCTGGCTCTGTCACTCTGGGGTGGCACTGGGATGGAAATGGGAGGGGATGGGTTAAAAACCTCTGGCAAACAGGTTTTTGGGTGTTCTGTGTGAGRGGAGCCTGAGCCAGCAGGTCCTGCAGGAGCACCAGGCTGCTCTCAGCGCTCCATGGAGCCAGGGGAGGCTGCAGGTGGAGCTGAGCTAACAGCCCTTGTCCTTCACCTTTTTAATATCTCATCTTTTCCTTTGTCACATCYCGTTTGTGCTGAGTTTCAGAGCCGGGGCTGTGTGTTACTGTGATTGTTAATCCCATAAAAATGTCATCCTCAGCTGCTTAGGAAAGCTCTGGAAGCCTTGGGACAGGAATACAATTCCTTTTAGAAACAGGCTGTGTGTCAGGGCTGTGGTCTGGGGTCCATGGGCAGGACAGGGGGTTTGAGTCACAGGGGACAGGAATGAGCACATAGAAATACTCAGGATATTTCCTTCTTCACCCCCTTAACTCCAGGTGTTCAGAATGAGATTGAAAATCCTTGCTCCAGTGAACAGGAGCTGCAGTTTCCTCTTCCTCTGCAGACAGAGTTTCTCCTGGGATTCTGCTGCTGCTGGAATGAGGAACCTTTTGTTCCCCACCCACAATCCAGGGACCCAGAATCCCTGCAGGGCTGGGCACAGATGGTCCCTGTCAAACAGAGCAGGACAACACACCCAGCCAGCCTGAGAGTGAATTTAAAGGTGTTTCTGACTCCATTCCTCACTTTTGAAGGGAAGCTCCGTGAACACCYGGTGCTCCTTTTGCTCCGTCAGTGCTGCTTTGGAGTGAGGGCTGGAGAGAACCTGAGGTGGTTTTGCCAAGGGGCTGTGGCACTGTGGCCAGTGCCATGGCTAGCTCCATGGCCAGCTCCATGGCCAGCTCTATAGCCAATGCCACAGCCAGCTCCACGGCCCAGCTCCACACCCAGCTCCTTGCCCAGCTCCATGCACAGCTCCATGGCCAGTGCCACAGCCAGCTCCACAGCCAGCTCCATGGCCAGCTCCACGGCCAGCTCCACACCCACCTCCATGCCCGATCCATGCCCAGCTCCATGGCCAGCTCCACACCCAGCTCCTTGCCCAGCTCTATGGCCAGCTCCATGCACAGTTCCATGGCCAGCTCCACGGCTAGTGCCACAGTTAGCTCCATGGCCAGTTTTATGGCCAGCTCCATGGCCAGCTCCATGGCCAGCTCCATGCACAACTCCATGCACAACTCCATGGCCAATGCCACAGCCAGCTCCATGGCCAGTTCAATGACCAGCTCCATGCCCAGTTACATGGCCAGATCCACACTCAGCTCCATGCCCAGCTCCATGCTCAGCGTGCTCCTGGAGGAGTTTGAGGGGATTGCTGCAGCCTGAGTGAGAGCTGCCTTTGGGATTCTGGACATCTCTGGCAGCAGGGAAGGCTCAGTCCCTGGGATTGAGTCAGAATTGCAGCCCTGAGCTTTGTCCCAGCCTGCAGCCGCCCCATCTCCTGTCCCCTGCGGGTCCCCATTGCCTTTCCTCCAGGGTGACTCAGTGTCCCACTGCCAGAGGAGCAGACCTGGCTCTGTGCCCGTGCCACCAGCTGATGATTCCTGCTCCTGCCCTGTGCCCTGCAGAGCAGGAATCCATCTGTTGGCGTGCACGGATCGTGCTGCTCTCCCARGACTCCCCATTTCCATCCAGAGTGTGGCTGGGCGGCTCCAGGAGCACGGCCAGGAAATCTTTCTGCACGAGGCAGGAGCGTGCTTAGGTAGCAAGGCTTAATGGTTTCTTCCTGACCTTGATCCCGTTTCTTGCTGGTTCTAATTGCCCCAGATAAACCCCCAGCAGCACGTGGAGCCCAGCAGTGCCCTGGGCATYGCCTGTGCCCGGCTCTGCTGCAGAAGGGCGCTGACCCTGCTGCTGACAGCTTTTCCCTGGAGCCTTTCCTCCCTGTGCGCTGKGTTTGCACAGCTCCTCCAACATGAAATTCTCCTTGGTTTTCTGACAGAACAGAAAAATCAGCAGAAGGCTCAGTTTGGGAGTTTGAAATAAAGTGAGTACCCCACATTTTGATTTAAGAAGAAGCAGGCAGGCACTCCAGCCTCAGTGTATCCATGCAGGCTGTGCTGCATTTTGTATTTTATATTTTCACCCCTGGCACAGCACCCTGCTGTGACTGCTGGCTCCAACAATCCTGCAGCCCAGTGGGATGGGCTGTAAAACACCCTGGAAAAGCCTGGGAAAAGGTTCAGGGACATGGGATTTTCAAATGGGGTGCTCTGCTCCGGGAATCAGGGTTTGAGTGTGGTTCGGTGTGGGGAGTTGTGTGTGCGGAATGAGGAAAAACTCATCTATTTCCTCACATCACCAAAGAGATCAGCCTGGAAGGAACCTTAAATCGATTACTGAAAACCTCACTGGATTTTCCTGTTGTTCAGCCCCATTTGTGGCTTTTCAGCTGGAATCAGCTCTGAGTGTCCCTGTTTATGGAAAGGGATGTGGAGAGAATCAACTGAGGCATTACAGTGACAAAACAAAAAAAAAAAAGAAGAGAGGGATGTGTTAAAGGAAAATCTTATTTTGCTTAAAATTGTATTGAATATTCCATCTTATCTGGATATCTACACAACACATACAATATATGGAATTTACCAGGCCAGCTGTTGAGGCCTGGGTTTAAATTTTCTCCAGCAAACAGAGGGAGGACCAGGCTTCTGCATTAATTCCTGAGCATAATATGTGCAGCACTGGGAAAAGATCAGCTGAAAACGCTCCTGGAGCACCAAGTTTTACCCTCAGACACACAAACCCGTGGCTAATAAAGGCTGTCCCTGCTTGGCTCCTGTGTGAGAGGTATCAGCTCCCTGTGCCCGGCTGATTCCCCGTGAGGTGCAAAGCAGTGGCAGCGTTGCCACCAGGCTTTGCCAGGCTCGGTGCCTGCTTGGCCAGGGATTAAAAGGAGATTGARCCAAGCTTCTTCACACTGCAGCAAACCTCAGCATCCCCACTGCCAGATTTAAGAGAAAAGGTTAATATAAAACTCGCAGTTGAGCTGGTAAAGAATATTAGAGGTGACATGTTGGCCATGAGCTCYGCTTTGGGCTCTGGCGAAAAAAAAGCCCCACCAGAACAAGGTTAGTTCTAACCTTCAAATTAACCTTTTTCTATTTTTTTATGCAGCCAGAAGAAGACCTACAGGCCAAGATGTCGGCTCGAATATTTTGTGTGTATTTCAAACATCTACTTTGACCCCATTTCCATGCTTTAGTCCCGGACTTGCCCAATACCAAGTGGCTCTGTGCTGATTAGTGTGTTTTACTGGGACCAGAGGAAAGGCTRAACACTCTTTGTGGGCTGCTTCAGAGCCCCTGCTTTGCTCCAGCTGAGCCTAATTCACTTCTCTAGTGTTCACCATGGGTTTTTTTTTTATTGTGGCCCTGCTATTTTATATTTTTTTTTTTCCCTGGCTATTCGTCCCGTGTCATTTGCAGTAATCTGATTTCATTTGTTCAGCTCTTGGCATGGGCTCCCTGTAGAGTCAGCTGCTGCAGTGAATATGTGGAATTTCTGCAATCTGACTCAATATCAATAGGCTATTGAACTTTTATATCATGCCTACTTGTAATCAAGTCAACCCCTTGAGAATCTGCACATCCGTGCATTTAGAGGTGGAAAAAATAGTCTGTGTTCATGTAATTAAAGTCTATATCATAATACTGTGCATGAAAGGGCCAAATGGAGGTTTTGCAGGCAAGTTTCATTCCAGCACTTCCTCTTTGTTTGGTGCTTGACTTTGCAACCTGAAAGAGATTTTTGGTTTTTATTTTATTCATAATATCCATGGCAAATTGAGCTGCTGAATTGTCTGTGGCCACAGGCCCTTGTTGAGGTTATTGGATATTAATTAGGGTTGCAGCTATTAAAAGTGAAGTTAGGCAGGGGAAGTGAAAGTTACTGAGTTTTCTCAGCACCAACTTTGTATTACGATGGAAAGCAGAGGGAAAAAAAAACCCCCAAAATCAGAGGGTTTGTGTAATTCTGTGCCTTGGAACCCCAATTCAAAAATCACATTTTTTAAGCAGAGATGCAGGAATACTTTAAATGCAAGAAGCAAAAGAAAGGCAGGGTGAGGGACCTTGACTGAGCTGTGGAACCTACTGGGAAAAAAATGCAATGGGWCTGTTCTCAAATGATGCACAGCTTGGGGGGTTTTGAGCCCAGGATGTCTGGGTTCCTTTTTGTGGGGTCAGAAAAGCCCAAGCCAGCTCCAAACAGTGCAATTTCACCAGCTTGGTCCCATTTGGATGTTAAAGCAGGAATTAAAGTGTCASATAAAAACAGAACTGGCTGCTCTGAGCTGGAATGAGTGACTGGAGTGAAAGGAAGGAGCTGGAGAAATCATTTTGATTTCTTCCAGAGGAGATCATTGTGAATCCAAGAGAGGATGGTGTTTGTCAGGGGAGCTCGGTCAGCACRGGGCCAGAGGGGCTGAAAGCAGATCCAGGGGGTGTTGGGAGGGGAGTGKTGACCCCTGACAAAATATAAATGATCAGAAATTGCAGCTGATGGAGGATAATTGTGCTGGAATTATTTTTTAATTTTTTTTTTTAAGAAAGAAAATTGAAATTTCAGAAATTGCAAGAGAAATAACAGGAGGTCTGTTGTAGGAGGGAGCTGGTGTTTGGATCTGTGGAATTTATCATCACTAATGCTGCTCTGGGAGGCACCTGAGCAGGTTTTCCCAGCAGGTTGGTGGTGTTTGAGCCATCCTGCAGCAGCTGCTTCCAACAGCAAATGGAAAATGGGGAAGGAATTCTGTTCTTGTCTCCCTCTGGAGAGGGGAGACCAGACAAAAATACAGAGACCGGAGCTCTGGGTCTCACTCTGCTCCTGGAGGTGAAGCAGCAGCTAGATTTGGGTATTTTACAGCATTTCATGGTATTCTGTGACAATTTTTGGGGTTTTTTTTTGGTCGGTTTGGCACTTTTTGGGGATATTTTGCATTTGGGCTTTTTTTTTTTTTTTTTTTTTTTCCCTTTGATTGGACAGGGGTCTTTATGCAGTTCCCCTGCAATGGCCACAGGACGGTGGCTCCCTTTGGCTCCACACCCCAAAATGCCTATTTTTCATATTTCACAATTTAAATTAATGACAGAAAAAAAAAGAAATTCTGAAAACAAAAGAACACCTCTGAGCCTTTCGGCCGCCTCCTCTTTCCGAGTTCTCTTCCTGCACAATTTCCTTGTTCCAGGGTCAGTCTGAGGTACCTGGACATGTCACAAACCTCCAGCCTGGACAATCAACTTCCCAAACCTCCCCTGTTCTCTCTTTCCCCAGGCACCCTTGTTAATCCTGTCACTCTACCAGACTTCACCAAAAGGGGTCAATTTTTTCTATTTTTCCTCTCTCTTCACATAATAACGCCACATCTGAGCTTTCTCTGCCTTCTAACCTGAACAGCAGCCAATTCTTTCATTTCAGGAGCTCAGCAAGTTGTCCTCTGTTCCAGCCCTAATCCTCCCTGCCTGCTGTAATCTCCTGCAGCTCCATTGCCAGATCTCTGCARTGTCTGGAAGGGAAGACCAGGGCTTTGAAAGCGTGTCCAGCACAATTCAAATCCCCAAACCACAATGAATTCATCCACAGGATCCGTCCTCACGTTCTCTTTTGGCTTCAGACAAAATTTCTATCCAGGCCTGGATCTTTTGCCCATCCAAATGGAAAWGCTCTGATGGAATAAATGGCTTTTTGCCCCTCCTGCTCTCCTGCTTCATGGCCATTTGTGGTCTCGGGGCAGGAAAGAGATGGACAAARAGCCCAGGGAGGTTTTCTGGCCAAAGGAGAGATGGGCAGTGCTGATTTTTTAGCATCCCCAGCAGCAAACACGGCTCCAGCAGCAGGAGTTGAGAGTCTTCAGATGGCTCAGCTGCTCTGGGTCTCACTTGAAAAAATGACAAAGGATCAGTTCCTTAACTGGAGTAGGGTGGGTAGGAATGGAAACAGGGGAAAAAAAATCACTAAATTTGGTAACTGCAGTGTCTTTAAAATGKCTTTAAGAGTGGATTTGTGTGGGCAGTATCACTAAAGAAAAATGTCTTCAAACTGAAGTGAAATCCTGGGTCTTCCTTAACTTTATGCTTGAAATCCCCATCTGATGAGGCACAGCAAGAACCCYAAACACTGCACTCCCAAAATACAGCAGTTCACCCACAAAACTGCTCGGGAGCTTTTCCCATCAGGCCTGCAGAATTCCTGCTCTGCTGTGTGGCAGCTGAGTCTTTGATATTTTTCTTTTCCTGCTCTGTGTGGGTCTCCTTTCCAGGGATTCCAGAAACGTGGAAATTCCGCRTTTTTTATTTGTGCGCATTCCAAAATGCCTCTAATCCACACCCCTGGGTTGTGCACTGCTCCAGCACAGGATCCTCTCCCAAACTCACACACACAGAGCCATTTCCCTGCTGGTGGAGGCTCAGCTGAACATTCCTCCTGCTCTGTCTGCAGCGGATGAATTTTCCCTGAAATCCTGCACGCGGCTGTTCCCAGGGCGGGCGCTCTGTCCCGAGCTGGAGGAACGCACCAAAACACTTCCAGGAAGTTCCTACTGCTCCTGCAGCACCATGCTGGGAATGTTTTGTGCTCTTCCCAGCAGATCCTTCTWTTATTTCTGTAAATATTTGCTCCGAGGAGCAGCAAACAAGATTTAGGAAGGCTGTAAAGACAAAATTGATGCAGATATTCAAGGAATGCTCTCTTGAGTAGCTGTCTGCTCTCTCCTGGCTGCTTCTTTTTCATTCTGGCAAAATTGTGTGCAAATCTGAGTTCAGCTTCTCGATCAGAGAAATCCCAGGGGGSCAGATTTCTCTATCTGGATATTGTGTAAGTGAGAAGAATAATTTAATGCATTCCATGCAGCCGCTCTGTAGTACATTGCATAAGAGATCACAAGGTATGAAAGGGTCTCTGACACATTTAGCTTTAACATCATTTTTAATGTATCGTGAATCATTTAGAAGTGTGGAACTCTTTTCCAAATGAAAATAAATTCAGTAWTTTCTATAGTTCAAATTAAAATTTAGATGTAGAGGAAGAAAAAATAAAATAGGCCRTGTCAGATGGGGTGAGCCAGCAAAAGAGCATCACCATTTGAATTTCAAAATCGTGAATTCCCCACCGTGTAAGTCTCAAAAATCAGATGTTCATAATTTAAAATGATCTGTTGGACTTGTTGGGGGTGCGGTTTTTGAAGATCTTGTTTCTCACATTTTAAACTGCAATTCTCATGGTTGGAAATTAATTTCAGGTCTTCCCAGATTCTCCTACAATCGCAGCTCCAGCAGAGGGGCTTTCAGAAACATCCCAGAAATGCAGCACTCGTGGTGCACCACGAGGCCTGGGAAGGCTTGGAAAGAGTCAGGAAGATCAATCCCATCATTTTCCTCTCTTTGCTGGGAAAAATTCACCCCCAGTGGGAGGGCAGAGGAATTTCCTTGGGCTGTTCCTGCTGCCATGAAAATCAACACAAAGCTCTGCCTGCACTCCTTGAAACAGACTGGGATCCATCCAGATTCTGGGAATATTTCCTCTCCTGGACCTTTCTCCTGATCCTTTCTGTCCATTCTTCACCAGGCAGGGGAGAAGCCCTGTTGGAGTAAGAATTGTAAACCCTAAAAGGACCTTCTCAGTACCCCCAGAAGTGATTTCCATTTTTTTGTCTCCCCCCAGCTTTTAGGGCAGCTCCCTGACTGCAGCCCTGTTGTTGGGGTGAAGGGTTTTGGGTATTCTGACCCTTCCCCAGCCTGGTGAACATTGGGATGGAGGGTTTTGGGGTGTTCTGACCCCTTCCCAGCCCGGTGAACATTGGGATGAAGGGTTTGGGGTGTTCTGACACTTCCCCAGCCTGGTGAACATTGGGATGGAGGGTTTTGGGGTGTTCTGACCCCTTCCCAGCCCGGTGAACACATTCCATAGTCAGACAATGGGGTTTCTCTGACTACTGCCTGTGATTCTGTCCTCATCTGCCATATTCCATCTGCTTTTAGAGGGTTCTGGAGGGTGCACCAAAATATCAGAGAGATAATTGAGATGGAAATGCTGAAGTTGGAGAGAAAGGGCCATGGCCCTGATGGGCATTGTGGCACATCCACAGCCCCACAGAGCCTCCTGGTCCAACACATCCTTCCCTGGCACCACATTTTCCATCCTCAGAGCTGGAATAAAGTCTGTTTTTTGTGGTTATTCCTGCTCAGGGGTTAAATGGCAATCATTGCTGTGGATAAATAAGCTCTGGGGGTGATTTCAGATGTTTTTCTGGCTCGGTGCTGTGTGGACGCTGCTGATTTGCCTTCTCTGCTTGCAGGGCTCATCTGAGGAGTTCCCATCCCACAATCACAGCTCAAGTTTTCCAGACTGCTAAAAAGAACAGAGAGCATGTGCTAAATCAGTATTAAACACCCATATCTCTGGTGCCCATTTTATTTGAGGAAGTGGTATATTGGAAGACTTTTGTGAAGGAAAAACAAAGGTTTGCAAAGGAAAAACAAAGGTTTGTAAATGAAAAATGAAGATTTGTAAAGGAAAAATGAAGGTTTGTAAAGGAAAAATGAAGGTCTGTAAAGGAAAAATGAAGGTTTGCAAAGGAAAAACAAAGGTTTGCAAAGGAAAAACAAAGGTTTGTAAAGGGAAAATGAAGGTTTGGAAAGGGAAAACAAAGGTTTGCAAAGGACACCAAGCCCTCAAACTCTATTTCTGCTGCTGAAAGTTTGTTTTACTTTACAAAATATTCCTGAGGTGAAGCAGAAACCATGTGGGTGTACGCAGTGCCCCTTCAGCAGTGTCACTTGCCATCAGCCGTGACATCTGTGGATGTGCCCTCAGCCCCAGATGGAGCTCTGTGATTTCCCCTCACATCAGAGTGGGAGKGGAATGAGATTAATTCCAAAAGTAGGAGCGTTGCTCCTTTGGAGTGCAGGCACAGCTAAATATATCCTGCAMCATCCCCTGCAAATGGCAGAGAGAAGCCTCTGGTGCAGAAAACACAACTTCATYCTCTCTCCTGTCCCTGCACCACAGCCTGAGATGGACAAAATATTCAATGTCAGGAGGAGAGAAAAGATTTCCTGAATCTGGGCTCATCCTTGTTTCCAGCTGTGCCATTCTGCTCTGATTTCACAGAATCACTATTATATTATGTTATGTTACATTATGTTACATTTTATATTAATTATATTATTATATTATATTATATTATATTATATTATATTATATTATATTATATTATATTATATTAATAATATCATATCATATTATTATATTACATTCCATTACATTATATTACTTTATATTACATTATATTATTGTTATTTTATATTATTGTTATATTATTGTTATGTTATGTTATATTGTATTAATATATTACATTACATTTATCATATGTTATATTATATTATATCACATCATATCATATCATATCATATTATATCATATCATATTATATCAATTATATTATGCAGAGATCAGAGAACAACAGAAAAATTTGCTTTTCTCCAGATCAAGAACCTGACTCACACAGGTGTCTTTTTTTTGGTATAATTTCTATTAAGCTTGAAATTAAGAACTAGGTGGGGGAAGTGTCAAAATAGAAAATAAAAATCTTTATACTCTATATACAGCTGAAATATATGAATTTAAGCTAAAATGAAAGAGGCCTTCCCYGCTAAATGAAGGGAATTAATTTCTATGTAAATTAAATAAATTAATGCAATTAATTAATTAATTAAAGCAATTAATTTCTAACAGCACCTGTTAGAGCCTGGGCTTCTCTGAGCCCAGTTTTTCTGGGGAACCGAGGATCCTCCTGTTTTGTTTGTTTGTTTTGTTTGTTTTGTTTGTGGGGATGTGAATCTACAAGGACTTTGCTCCGTCCTGGCAAAACTTTGGGTCTGAAAAAGTGCCCTGAGCTGGTGGCTGGTGGCCAGATGTGAATAAACAAATAAAATTGTTCTTCATATCAGCTTTAAACTGAGCTGTCAGCAGAGGCTGAGCAGTTCCTGGCGTTTGAATGGCTCTGGTTTAGGTATCATCAACAGAAATCCTCTCTTTGACAGGGCAAATGGCAACAGACACCAAACGAGGTCAGCTCCCTTTGTCTGCTCAGATAATAACTGAAAAGGGATATTCCCCTRAGAAATGATTGGTCAGTGGAGGTGAAGGCCCTGGTTAAACTCTCCATGAATTCACTGCTCTGAGGGGTTTGGGAAAGCTGAGGGGAGAGCAGCACAGAGAAATGTCTTTGTGATTTTTTTGCAGCTCGCTTGCTCACCCCCAGATAATGTTCAATGTGCTAATTAATCCTCATTCCGAGAGCTTTTTAAGCATGGCAGATGAAGGCTCTCACTTTGTCTTCTAAATGGGATCCATCAGCCCTGAGAGAGGAGCAGAATCCCCCAAATTCACTGCAGGGCATTTGGAAAAGCAGAATCCCCCAAATTCACTGCAGGGCTTTTAGGAGTTGATACACAGCAGGTTGGGATTTGTGTTGGGTGAAATCATGCTCCAAACAACCCGTGTGGGGAAAAAAACAAATTACTGCAGGGTCTCTGCTAGGCTGGGGGTTAATTATCTGCATGGGGTTAATGAGACTGGACCCACAACCCAGCATTGGTGGATTTACAGGGAGCTGGGCTGTTAAATTTGGAATCTGTTCCTGTRCTTTGGGGTGGAGGAGCTGCCCGGAGCAGGGAGGGGGTGACTGAGAGGGGAGAGCTCTTCATTTGGGAAGTGAAACAGTCCTAAAAAGGGTTTGTTTGTTTTACTCAAGACCTCAGTGTCCTGAACCTTTGATCTAAGCTTTTCCAGGTACCTGTGTGAAAACTGAGCCTGTGCTCCTGAAGGGAAACTGGAACAGCTTTTCCGGGGGTGAACTTTCTCTTAAACAGAAAGAATGGACACCGAGCTTCCCAGAGTCACAATCAGATCCAGCTTTACCCTAYTGGAAGTTCCTCAGAACTTCATTTGATCCTATTTGAAGTTCCCTTGCAGSTTTCCAGGTTACCTTTGGAAGATAATTTAGCATTTTGTTGCTAATTGCCATTAGATTGAGCAGGGAATTGTTATTTTGCAGAGGCTTTGAGGGGCTGGAGCTGCTCAGCTGCTCTGTGGTGCTCACTCCAAATGCTGTTTTCCTGCTGGTGCTGTGTCCCAAAATATTCCATGATTTTCAGCTTTGGAATTTCAGTTTGTTTGGGCTGCACCAAAAGAAYTCTTCCTTCTGTTCTGATAATTTTGTGGGGGTTATTTAAGTTCTACCTCTTTTCAGAGAACTCAGCAAAATTCTCTTTCATGCCCTGCCTTCTTAATTAAAACTTTGATGAGGTTTTACCCATTCTCTTGTCGTGCCTGGTTCACTCTGAAACAGCTGTATCCAAAGAAATTACCAGAGCACCTGGATTAGTATTAATAATGAAAATAAAGCCTTTCTGCTGTGGTGGCCTTCAGGTGTCGAATTTTCACTTTTATTAGGACAAGAGCTAAGCCACTCATCTGAGGTTTTGTTTCTCCCCAGATAACAACCCAGCAGGGCTGCAAATGAAATGAAACTCTCTCTTGGAGGATTTTTTTTCTGTGAAATGTCTCAATTTTGCCTCCTAAAAATAACCTAGGAAATTACTAAGCTATCATCTCTGACCACCTTGATGGAGTAATTCTTTACTGCTTTGAATTTAAGGTTTCTTTTAAGYGTTACCCAACTGGTGCTTGCAGTTTTTAAAGGTTTTGAAGTTAAAAATGTGTGTATCCTGTGCTGTCTCTGCCCTCCCCTGGGTGTGTGTACATCCACAAAATGCACACCTTCCCACTAAAATTGCAATTTTCCAAAGGACTAAAAATAAAATCTCAGGCGTTTGGATTCCCAATAATTGAAGGGAATAAAAATAAAGTCTCAAGGGTCTGGAATYCCCAGTATTGCAAGGGAATAAAAATAAAATCTTAGGGGTTTGGAATTCCTAATAATCCAAGGGAATAAAARCACAGATTCAGGGATCTGGAATTCCAAATACCCTTAGGAAATAAAAACACAGTCTCAGGAGTTTGGAATTCGCATTACTCCAAGGGAATAAAACTAAAGTCTCAGGGGTCTGGAATTCCCAATAATTCAAGGGAATAAGAACCATCTCAGGGGTTTGGAATTCCTAATACTCCAAGGGAATAAAACCACAGTCTCAGGTGTTTGGAATTCCTAATACACCAAGGGAATGAAGTCTCAGGGGTTTGGGAGTATTTGCCCAGGTTCTGCTTCTAAAGTGATTTCTGCAATGCTT
>NW_026623846.1:14534-20399 GCF_030028575.1 Malurus melanocephalus | reverse complement strand
TCTTCTACACCAAAATTCAATCTTTTYCAACAAACAACAATCTATTTAAACAACAAACAACAATCTATTTAAAGAGATAAATAACCCCAAAAGCTCAGAGCTCTCACCAACACTTCCATAATTATTATGTAGTTACATTTAGACAGGAATTCCTAGTGAGAAATAAATTGCTGGGGCAGTGCAGTGAAGTTTTCTATATAGAGCACACTGTAAAAATACACTTTGTAAATAAAATACAGTTTTTATCTCAGTGCACTGGCTGGGACAGGGATCCATGAGAAAGGTGTCCCTCAGCTCACAAAAACTTCTCACGAGGTATTCGATTCAATTGTGCCTTTTGGGGGGATATTTTTTTGGTGGTGGTGTATGATTGGTGCTGCCAGGGTTCATTCTTGTGATTCCCTTCCAGCTTAGTGGGAAATGTGATACCAAAATGTCCCAAATAGGTTTGGGATGGCAGAAATCTCTGYTTATTGCACAATATCACCACATCCATTGGTGTGAGCCCCAGCTCCTCCAAAGGAAAGGAGAAAAGCACACGAGCTGCTTTGCCATGCTGAGATCAGAGCCTTGGCCAGGGGAGCCATTCCAAGGATATGGTTTTATAAGGGAAAAACAGACAGAACTTGGTGATAAAGCGATAAAAAATCCTTCAGTTGGGTCTGGGCTGCAGCTGAGCGCTGCAATTCCCCMTGGAATTTCATCCCAGCAGCACCTTTCTGCTGCCCAACCTGCCCCAGCCCTCAAATCCCTTGGCAATGATCCTGGAATTGCTCCTGAGAGGTGAGGCCAGCCTGGAATTCAGTTCTGAGATGCATTTGCTCCTTGTGGCTGCCCCAAAAAGGATCGTGTGGCTGCGTGAGCATCTTGGCTGATTCAAGCCCCTAAAAACCCAGGAAGATCCCATTTTAAGTGAGATATTCTGATTTAAATCGATATCTCCTGTGGGCTCTTCTCTGCAGAGCAGGTTTCAGTTGTGTTCTGGAGCAGGGGAGGACATTGCACTGCTCTCCTGTGAATTCTCCCAAACAGTTCTGCATCTTCCTGGAGTGACTGCCAGGATGAAAGGAAGGGAATTAGGGAATTATGGAGCTGGCAGTACAATGAGAAGGATATCAATGTCTGGGAGCACAGAAATAATCCACCAAGGCCACATGAAGAATCTGGCTCGGAGTCCAACAAGACCTGACCAGGGAAATGTCAGCTTTGATGCTTGGAAAGSGATTTTGTGGATGTGAAACCTTGGAAATTGCTTCTTGTGGGAGTGCACTGGGCAGCGAAGAGGATACAAGGGAGAGAAGGGGAGCTCAAGGGAGATTTGGTTACYAAATGTGATTTGGGTCTGTTAATTTCTGAAAAATAATTAAAATTGTTGTGCAATTTCCCTTCCCTCATTTTCCTGGAGTTGTTTTTCCTCTCAGTCAGTCTGGAACCCATGGGATAACCACTGCCCACTCCACGTGCCCCACTTTTGTCCTGGCAGTATTCACCCACTCAGCTTCAGGAGAACAAACCCATTTTCTCACCATTTCTGCACTGCCCAAACTGAGAGTCCCAATTTAGATTTGTTGTCCTCTCACCTGTGGGATAATTTTCTCCTTCCTCTGACTCTGGCAACATCATTAAATCTGCTCCTTGCCTTGATCTTGATCTTTTCCCCCCCCAAATATTTGCCCCTGACCATATTTATGGCAAGCTGTGGATATTTGATTTTAATAAGGAATTGAAACATTATAAAAACACTAAATTCACAGTTTTGCCTTCCAGCCAAAAAGTATTGAATTAAATTGTCTTCATACTTGATGGAATTTTATTTTCTTTTTTTTTTTTTAAAGACTATCAGTGTTCCCCAGACAAGCCAAGTGTCACATTGAGGCACCTCTTGCATATTTATGAAATTATTTGCATTCAGCAGCAATGTCTGATGTTTTYTGGACAGTTTTCCACACTAATAATTGTTTAACTCACGAGACCACGCAGGTAACCTAAAAAACCAAAGCCTACCATAATTTTTTTTATTTTTTTTTTGCAAAATTATTCTCCTAAGTCCAAAAGAAATAAATAAATGAGTTCTGAATGATCATATTTCTTTGTTTTAYTGAACATGTTGCTTGCACAACAATGAAATACACTCTTTACAAGAAAATAATTAGGGATACCCTGATTCCTCAGAGGCTCATTTATTTCTTTCTGCTTCTTGCCTGTAGATCAAAGAGATATTGGACAGTTATTTTCATGTAATAGCAGGGTTCAGTTCAAAGTTTGATTTACACYGGCATTTCTCATGCATTGAAAATGTGCTCTCGGTGCTCCCCCAGCTAAATTAAATCTTGATTTTCAATTTATGTATTTGTCAATCAATAAATATGTTTGATGGGATAAAATAGACTCCCTCTCCTTTTTCTGGAGTAAATAGACTTTCTGTCATTTTTGTGTTTTACAGTGGAGAGCTCAGCTGGCTGGGAGGTCTTTGCTCTCCCAGGGAATTTTAAGGAAAAAAGGGATACTACCAGAATCCTGGAGATCCAGGGGTTGTTCTCCAGAGCCCTGGAGGATTTGCTGGGAATGTGATCGAGGCAGTGCYGCCAGAGTGGACTGGAGGGACTTTGCTTTTATTCATCTCTCTGTTGGTTTCTCAGTMAAACCCCTAATCTGAGCCCTAAAAAACAAAGTTCACCCAAATCTTGTGTGCCCAGCCTTCCTCTGAGCCTGTCACACAGCACTGGGTCAGTGACCAGCAGAAAAAAAAGGTGTTATAGAGACTTTTTGAAGATTTCTGGTTACAAACTGGGGCAGGAATGTGGGCACATCCATGAAAAACCGGTGTGCGGATGGCAGTGGGGCCAGGAATGACCTGAGCAAAGTCTGCCCTGGGAGTAAATGGCTCTGCAGGTTTAGAATTAATATTTGTGAACCCCAGAGAAGCACAATCACTTAAATTCCTATTTTCATTAGCGAGGAGCTGCTGCAGAAAGCTGTTGCTGCTTTTCTTCCAGCAGTGTCCCCTCGCTACCCTTGAATTGTGGTGCCACTGTTGCCTAAAACAAGGCTCACCTGAAAGTGAAGAGAATAAAGCAGACAAATTTAATCCAGGCCTGCTGGTACATTGAGGGCAGACAAAGCCTCCTCCTGAGGCTGCACCCAAAACGGACCCCGAGTCACGAGATCTTCCCCTTTTATCAGTTCTGTCTCATGAACACATCGGCCCCAATTCTCCAATGGCACCTTCAGGTGATGACCTCACCCACCCCAAGCTGCTCCCCCCAATTCTCCATTGGTTACAGATTTTGGGGCTCTGAGGCAGTGAAGTGTCCTTGGATTTCAGGCTCAGAGAGGAATTGCTTCGTCTAAAGATGGGAGAGCAGTGGTGTTTAGTGCTATAATGGAAAAGTACAAGAACACAGATCCATGAAAATATAGAAAGTAAAACTCCTAAGGCATCACCATCACTCTCTGCTCAGCAAAGCCCACTCAGCCAGGGGTGAGCCCATCCTCAGACATGAACACCCTCCTCAGGACTGCAGTGTGAAACTCTGGAAAATTCTCTGCCAAGTGACCATAACTCCAGCTAAAGGACTGGGATCAACGTGACCTTTGCGACTGCATGATGTCTTTTCTCTAAAAAACCTTTCAAATTAGCTGGGGGCAAACACAGAGCAAAACTGAGGCCCTTTCGCACCATTTCTCTCTTAAATGGCTCTCCACCCTCAGCTTCCAGGCACAGCATAACCACAGACCCAAAGCTGCAGAGCAATGGGAGCTTTTCCTTATTGCTGTCAGTTGGTTTGGGGGTTTGCAGTTATCCTTTCACAAATAATTGGTCTTAATTACATCATTTTCACCCCTCAAGAACAGAGGGGAAGAGGGGCAGAAAGGGGAAAGAGTCCCTTTGGAAGATGAGGGAAATATCTTGGGAGGGCTCAGGAGTGCTGAAGTGCTCTGTTTGTTGCACCTTAAGGAATTTTCTGAGCACCATCCACTGCAAAGATGAAAAAACAAACAAACCAAGAAAACCAAAATATTTAAAACATAAAAACATACAGATTTTGTGGGAGCCCCACATCCCTGGGTGTTGTGGCTGAGATCATGCAGGATCAGAGGTGATGTGAGGTTTTCTGACTGGCTCCACCTTTGTGCATGAAGAGCCACTTTAGGGGCAGAATGGACATTTTCCAGTACTGAAACCGAGTGGGAGCTCATTCCCAAACCCATTCCCCTGGCTGGTGGATGGGGCTCTTCCCTCTGTTTGGTGGAGCAGCTCTTGGTGGTGAATGATTCCTACCACGGCTCATGGCCAAGGACAAAATTACTGAAATAAGTGTAGAATAAATAAATATAGAATAAATGAGTATAGAATAAAGGAGTCTAGAATAAATAAGACTTAGAATAAAGGAGTATAGAATAAATTATAGAAAAAAGAAATATAGAATAAATTAGCATAGAATTTAAAAGTGTAGAATAAAGAGGTATAGAATAAATTAATATAGAGTATAGAGAAAGAAGCATAGAAGTATAGTATTATAAGTAATGAATACTTATTTATAAGTATTTATTCTATACTTATAAGTATATATTTATAAGTATATATGTATATACTTATAAGTATAGAATAAATGAGTACAGAATGAATGAGTTTAAAATAAATAAGTACAGAATAAATGAGCATAGAATAAGCAAGTATAGAATAAATAAGAATAGAATAAATAAGTATAAATAAATAAGTATAAAATTAATGAGTACAGAATAAATGAGTGTAACATAAAGAAGTATAGAATAAAAAAGTATAGAAAAAATAAGTACAGAATAAAGAAGTATAGAATAAATAAGTACAGAATAAATGAATACAGAACAAATGATATAGAATAAGTATAGAATAAATAAATGGTGAATAAAGAAGTATAGAATTAATAAGTATAGAATAAATAAGTACAGAATAAATAAATACAGAAAAACTAAAACACTCCTGTTTTTCACCCTGGAGGCACTTCCTGAGGTTCCCAAAGCCCTTCTGGCTGGGCTGGCAGGGTATTTCTCTGTTCAAGGAGTTATCTGACATGGGAAGGCTCTTAGAGCAGTGATCACTGAAATGTGCTCAGCTCGAAGAGCCAGGGTGGCTTTAGAGGGTTTTGGTGCCCAGTAACTGCCACGAGGCTGGAATGTGGCAAATGGGACAGAGAAAGGGGAGAGAATTCCGAGTGCAGGCACTGCATTGGGAAGCTGAGCGAGCCGGGCAAATTCCTCATGGATCCCAAAAGGATTGTGGGGATCCACAGGGCAAAGCTGCTGCTGCCCTGGGAGCAGTGAGGGCTCACACTGCCTTTGGTTCAGACCCTAAAACCAGCGTGGCACTGCTGTACCCAACACCCCCGGGTCAGAGGGACCTTGGCTGTGCCTCTGGGGGCACACAGGGATATTGGGGTGTGTCTGTGCTCAGCTCTGGCACAGGCGGCTGCCTACAAAGGGGCTCTGGATAAATTCCAGCGATTTTGGCACAGATTCTGCCAATCCTGCCCATGTTTCTGTGTGTGCACACAAACTGAACTCATGCCCTTTGCAATCACACTGACCCTGCATGCCAATGAGTACCTGCTCTGCTCCCAGCTCCAGGCCATTTATCCACTATTTATCTCCTGCTGATTGACACAAGGTGGGAGCTTCGTCCAGCAGCAGGTTCATGCCAGAGGAAAGTGGAACCTCTGCAAAGCCTTTGGCCTGGCTGCCTTCTCAGGGTGATCAGCTCTGTGAGGTGTGTTGTGGTTTTACCCAGCTTTATTCCATGTTTGTTTGCTCGGGCAGTTTGTCCTGTGCCCCACGGGACTGCCCAGCACAGGGAGGGGAAGGTGCAGCCCCCAGGATGGGTGGGTG
>NW_026623846.1:8562-13264 GCF_030028575.1 Malurus melanocephalus | reverse complement strand
GTCCAGGCACTGCAGCAGCTGTCAGAGGGAAGTTTGGCAGTCGAGTCCTGCAGGTTTTTCAGGGTAACTCTGACTCTCTGCAACTCTCTGCTTTTCAATTCACTCCCCTTTTAATGAAGTGAGAGCTGCTTTTAAAATCGGGATCACTTGTACTTTATCCTGCTGTATCCTGCTCCCCTCTGTCGTTCAGAGCCACACTTGCCCTTTGTTCACCCCATCCTGTGTCTCTGTGTCTGTGAAACGCTGTCAGTGCAGAGCAGAGAGCAGGGCTCTGTTCTTCCCAGCCAGCCTGAATTACAAAATACGGATATTTAATGGCACTCTCAGCGCTGAGCAATAATTGTTATTTCAGCTTTGGCTCCAGCTCAGAGCGCTGCACATTTTCCAGCTCTTGTGTCAGGTGAGCTCCTGAGCACAGCCCCCGCTGCTCTTCACCCACTGCTCCGTGTCACCCCAGCAATCTGTGCCCCAGCACACTCTCTGCTCCCTGCTGCAGGGGCCAACATTGGGACAATTTACATTTTATACCCCCACCCCTGCAGTCCTATCCCCAGCCCAGCAGGGAAGCAGCAGGGACAGCTCAGGGATGGCCAGACTCACTCAGAGCCTGCCATGAGTATCTACTGGGAAAAAAAAAAGCCACTTTTAGGTTTCTAAATGCATCTTGTTACCTAAATTGAGTCCCCGTCAGCATTTCAGCTGCTCTATCTTTGCTTATTGATGTAAAAACATTTACTGGGTTCCCTTTAAACGCCCTGATGTTTCAGGCTGTTCACCAAGAGCTTGTCCTCCCATTCCCAGCTTCTCCCATCGTCCCAGGGCTGCCATGCCCACAGTCCAGGATAAAGTGTCACCAAGGAAGCACAGCAGGAGCAGCCCCGTGGGGACAAATGAGCTCTGCAGCCCTGTCCCGCTGTGGGCTGCAGGACCCGAGGAGCTCCTCTGGCTGATGGAAATGAGATATTATGGTTTGTGAATCAGGAGGGGTGGGATGGCCTCACCACAGCACCCTCAGCACATGGGATTTAYCTTCACACCTGAAGGGYTCTGTAGGAATCCACTCCGAATKATGMCTGGTGATTTTTACCTTTTATTTTTATATACCATTTTCTATATTCTMTAAACCATTTTAAACATTTCTCTACCCTTTATATATCCCTGCACCCTTAGCCTGCACACTTATGGTTCTTGTCACCTAATATTCTGACTTAATTTAAAGATTTACTAAGCAGACCCTGAACATCCTCAGTAAGAGCTCAGTGTGCCCTGTGCTCTCTTAAACCTGAAGGTTAGAACCTTCCCTCTAGAACATATTGTTTAAACTAGGCTCTATCTCAAAAAAAGATTCTTTAGAATAAGAAAACATTATTTAATTTGTTATATTTCTTATTAGAAAATCCTAAATAAATATACTAATTTATAAAATCCAGAAAATTTATACACATGCCAGTGTACATTTATACCCAGTGTACATTTTCCATCAAGTTGTGCACCTGTGATCCCATTAAATGCCAATATAAAACCCTTTTATCCCCTTAGCCATGTCTGTGTCATAATTAAAACTGGCCAAAAGGCAACTCTATGATCTATTTCCTTTGCTGATTCCAGTGGAAAGGGGCACAGCTTCCCCTGGGGAAGGGAGCAGGATTTCCTTTCACACTCTCCCTCCTGCTCCCCGCCTTCTGGGCTGTCCTGGCTCCTCTTCCAGCTACCCCCATCATGAATTTGGAACACCTGAGCTTTCCCAGAGCTCCTCCCTGTCCTTGTGGCTCTCCTTGCAGCACTCCCTCCTGCACAGGAACGAGGATGTCTGAGGGATCCTGATCTCAGGAACCCCTCAACAAGGGCAGGTGCTGCTGAGGAACAATTTTGTTTGCTGTGGGACAGGAAGGAGAAGTTGCCTTTTCTCTCTGAAATCACCACAAACAATGTGATCAAAAAGCCAAAACAAATTGGCAATACTGGGGTCAGAAGACCAGGTTTGCTGCCTTGGAAGGGGGGCTCAATGTTTGTTTTCTTCCTCAGATTGGAAGAAAACGATTGACAATATCAGTATTTCCAATACTCACTGGGTGTCTGTCACTTTATCCTTCCCCCCAGTCTCTTCCAGCTGCTGGAAGGAAAAAAGCTACCAAAAATGGGATTACCCATTCCACACCACACGATTTGCAAATGCTTCAACTTGGACTCTTGCAGCAGCAATAACTGAGAATTTTGGGGTGATTTAAGCCAGCTGCATTAGTGTGCATTAAATCCTGCAAGCCCTTCCTGCCCTCAGGAATGCTGCACGTGGGTGCTCTGTGGGAGCGGGGCTGAAGCTGTGGAGAGGGAGGACAAGCTGAGAAGATAATGCCARTATCTTGGGGTCCTGCTCCTTTCTGGGGCTTTAATTCCTTCCCAGAGCACGGATTGAGGGCAAAATCCTTGCCTTTCCCACCTTCAGAGCTGGTTTGTGCTTGCAGAGTTGAAGAATACAAAAAACCAGGGCAGCGCSGGGCAAACTGCAGCGGGAAGCAAAGGCACAGGACAAGGGCTGAAAAAACCACCTCAGCACCAGAAAGCAGAGGAATATCTCCTGCCTCTTCACTCTGACTGGATTTGACAAGCTCATCTCATCCTCATGTCACAGGCGATCACAGTCTGCCTTTGCCGGGGCTCGGGCTGGGGAGGGAGAGCTCTGTGTGTGTTCAGAGCGCAGTGAACATTTCCAGCTYTGCCTGCCAGGGGCTGCCTGCAGCACCCAAGCTGCCTGCTAAGTCCCCTCCCAATTAAAACAAAAACGGAGAGGTTTTACTATTCCTGTGTTCTCTTGCCTTTTCACTTGGCTGAGCATCACTGGCTGCTGTCTCTCTGTCAGTCACATTTCATCTTCTCCCTTCGCCTCCGGCCCTTTTGGTCTGGGACTGATTTTCTCACCACTCTAAGCAGGAACTGTGAGATGTGCACATGTGAGTGTTTCTCTGAGCCCTGTGCAGTGGTGGCAGTGGGCTGCATCCCCCGTGCAGCTGCTGGATGTCTTCATTCCCCTCTGGAAGGCAAAGGAAGTCACGGGCATCCAGTGATCACAGCGAATTTTGCATCCTCAAATCTGTTTCTGGTGCTCCTGGCCAGTTTATCCACAGACATTWTCCTGAATGTCCATGGATAAATCCATGTAAATGGGGCAGGTCCGTGTGCATCTGCATGTAGGGATGCACGTTTTCCATCCATGGCTGGAAAATTCTGCCTGATAAATAAATTTGTCTCTCAGCCATGGGAAAAAATRTTGAAAGCTCTCAGTGCTGTGAACAAAACTCTCCAAAAATGCATTCCGATCGTATTCTGATGGTTTATTTTCTAAAATCACTGAAATAGCCTGTGGTTTGATGTGGGATGTGACTGGAATGATGGATTTCTTCAGCAGCCCTCGTGTGTGGCTCCAAGGCCCTGAATGCAGCTGGGGCTGCCCAGGTGAGCTGTGCCTGGCAYATTTTGGATGCTCCACATCCCCCTGGAGAGCATTCCCTCCTCCTGGACAGCCAGGAATTGCTCCTTGGACAGAGGAGCTGCGGGGTTTTGGGTGGTTTGGGGATGGGAAGCAGAAGGCAGAGATTGAAGGGCAGGAATGGCCCTAAAATCCCTTCTTGAAGAGAGTTAAAYTCATCCTTGCAGGTGTGACAGGGCTGCACCCACCCCAACACACAGAAATGGGGATTTATTCTCAGAGAACACTTCAAACAATTGTCTCCAAGACAGAGTGAGGATTTGGGGTTTATGTCCACTTCAAAATTCAGTGATTTCATCAAATATTGAAAGGGGAAGGGAAAGGGGATGGGAAAGGGAGGGCAGTTCTCCCTCTGAATTCCTGCATTGTCCCAGCAGTGTGTACAGCCCGTATTTAACGCAGAGTGACACGTTAAAAGGTGCCTCTATTAGGAATTAATAAATATAGAAATTATAAAAAAATAAATACAGTCCAAAGGGTCCAGAGACAGGCAGAAATTTGGGATAATGCAGAACACCTCCCTTGGGCATTCTCTTGTGCAGAAATGCATCTTCAGGGTGATGTCCTGAGCTTTGGGCACGGTAAATAACAGAAAAGACGGAAAACCCAGCAAGGAACACATATCTTCCGTGTGTGAAACATGAGGAATACTGAAAAAACAGAAGGCAAGAGCAATATTTTTATTTTCCCCCCATTTCCAGCGATTTTTTGCACTCACTGGCACAGGGAGTCTCGCCCAGGGGTGGTGGCTGTGCCTTGAGCCCTCAAGGTCTGTCTCATTCTTGTGCCAGAGGCAGAAATTTCCCGTTCTGGCTCAGTGCTCAGCCAGAGCTTGCAGCTGCAGTGACGGTGGCAGCAGGGACAGCCCCTGGGTGTGTGTGATGGAACAGGGTCTGGGTGTGTGGGAAACACAGATTTTGGAGGTTAAAGGGCAGGAATGGCCCTAAAATCCCTCCTTTAACGGAGTTAAACTCATCCTTGCAGGTGKAACAGAGTTGCCTACACCCCTACACACAGGAACAGGGATTTATCCTCAGAGAACTCTTCAAACAACTGGCTCCAGAACAGAGTGAGGATCTGGGGTTTATGCCCACTTCAAAACTTGGCAATTTCATCACATATTTAAAGGGTAGGGAAAGGGAGAGTGAACAGAATGAAAAGGTCTCTCTGTTCAGAGAGCAGAGTCCTCTCCTGGTGTTCAGTGGCTGCAGCTGGTGT
>NW_026623846.1:0-6936 GCF_030028575.1 Malurus melanocephalus | reverse complement strand
TTTCCATCTCTTGGGGCTGGCACAGGGAGGTGTCCTTGAGTTTGGGGCTGCAGAGGAATTGTTTTGTGTAAAAATGGGAGAGCAGGAGCTCAGCACTGTCTGTGGAGTCTGGAGTTAAACACTGAACAATCACAGGGGTACAGAGACATGGGAATAGAGAAGCTGAAATCCTGAGGCATCACTTTCACCTCGGCAAAGTGGGGCCACCAGATGGGCTGGAGAGAAGGGTGACACCATGAAATCCCAGAGATCAGCCCCCCGTGCCCCACAGGCACATCCCCACTCTGACACACGCCTGGGGCTGATCCAGGGCTGCAGTGAGAAACCCGTGAGTGTCACCCGGGGCATTTCTGTGCCCGAGCATCCCGCAGGGTTCCGGAGGGAGCTGCATTACCGGGATTATCGCCGCCGCTCCGCGTCTGCGCCCGCACRGACAAAGCAGCGCTCAGGGCGCAGCGCCGGCTCCGCTGCAATTATTTCTTTACCAATCCCGTTTGCAGCTGAGTTGAAACAAGACTTGACAAGTGGGAGATACTTTTGGTACATAATTGAGCTGAAATGCGGTTGGAAATAAATTTCTCCTCGAACGCCTCTTGCAGCGGCTTTCTGGAGTTGTTTCGTGGGCTGCTTCTCCACAGCCCTGGCTCTTTGGGACAATGGAAATTGAAAATTAAATTTTTCTGTATTTATGATAGGAATCCTGGATATTTCGCTTCTTTACCTCTGGATAATCATTTCTTCTGTGCCATGAGGGAAATGTGAAAACATTCTATTTACCTTTTTCTKCTTCTCTTTTACTTCACCGGGKTTTTTTCCCCCTMTYTTKAAATTTTATGGGGCAAACCCAATTRCAAACRCCATTYYTTTCTCCAGTCGCGCTGSTTCAGCGTGCACAGAAYGAGGCGTGAGGGTCCCATCAGTGCAAACAGAAAACTCCCCCCGGCAGCCCTTCCTTGCCCATCAAGCTGCAATTTGCTCTGTCCTTTTGGCTCCTCCTGCCCACCACCTCTCCCCTTTGCTGTTTGAAGTTCCCAGCCACCTGAAGCCGAGCAGTTCACTCACCACGGTTAAATTGAATTTCCAGCTCCACGTGCTCGCAGCTGGCTGAACCGCAGGCAGAATCCTGCTAGCTTTTTTTTTTTTTTTTTTTTTTTTTTTTTTTTTTTTTTTTTGACACATTATGCTGCTCACATCGGCAAAATCGCTGCTGTCACAGCACCGCTCATTCTCTCGAACACCGATTATTGCTCCCCCCTTTTATCTCCTACTCTCTCCGCTGAACAAAGCAGCTCTTGCCCACCAGCAGAGCGCGTTTAAGTGGGGAGGATGTGGGGTTTGTTCGCGTTTTTAACTGAAATAAATACAAACAGGTCAGTTTTTAGCTGGTTGTAAAAGGCTGGGATTCGTTCCGATTATCAGGGCTGTGCTCACTGCATTTCCCCACAATTTCCAGGCACTGCGCGTTCCCAGAAATACCATCCTCCAGGTAAATCTGTGGGGTTTCTCAGCACTCTTTGACCGGAATTCTTTGGCCTTTGAGCAGAAGGTGCAGAAGGTCGAACCCCCAAGCTGTGGGGAAACAGAACAGAAATTGCAGGTTCCCCCTSGTTAATGGCTCCTGAAAGATGAGCTCCCCTCCCTCAGCATGAGAACACACTGAGCAAGACGAAAAGGCGCAGGGACAAACAAAAACAACATCTGGATCTGATTACAGCCTGCGAGCGAGGAGAGTTCACCCCCCGAGCGCGCAGAACGGCGGAGGGAGCGGCTCTGTCCCGGTTTGCCCTGCTCGCAGGCAGCTTTGGGGCATCGTGGGGCTGCTGCTGCTGCTCCTCGGCAGAGAATGGGACACGCAGATGTGGCTCTCAGTCCCTCTGTGCCTCCCTGGGGACATCGTGCAGCCCCCGTGGAGCAGATCCCCTCAGCAGGGAGGGTTTGGGGGTACCAGGGGCAGGTGGGGTTCCACCGGGGCTTTGTTCTTTGTCCCTGCCCACTCCAGGTGTGCCTCTGGAATGAAGAGTGGGAAAAGGAAAGGTGTCACTCTCAGGGATTGATTTCTTTTCCCAAATGTATTTGAGGACATCGTGCAGCCTCCATGGAGCAGGTGTATCCAGCAGGGAGGGTTTGGAGGCACCTGGGGCAGGTTGGGTTCCACCGGGGCTTTGTTCTTTGTTCCTGCCCAGTCCAGGTGTGCCCTTGGAGTGAAACGTGGGAAAGGGAACGGTGGCATCCTCAGGGATTGATTTATTTTCCAAATGTATTTGGGGACATTCTGCAGCCCCCATGGAGAAGGTCTCTCCTGCTCCAGGGAGGGTTTGGAGGCACTGGAGGTTGTGCTCCAGCAGTGCTTTGTTCTTTGTCCCTGCCCACTCCAGATGTGCCTCTGGAATTCAGTGTGGGAAAGGGAAGGGTATCACTCTCAGGGATTGATTTCTTTTCCCAAATGTATTTAAGGACATTCTGCAGCCCGTGGAACAGGTCTCTCGAGCAGGGAGGGTTTGGAGGCATCTGGGGTTTTGGGGCAGGTTGGGTTCCACCAGGGCTTTGTTCTTTGTTCTTGCCCACTCCAGGTGTGCCCCTGGAGTGAAACGTGGGAAGGGGAATGGTGGCATCCTAGGGATTGATTTATTTTCCCAAATGTATTTGGGGATATCCTGCAGCCCCTACAGAGTACGTTCCCCAGCAGGGAGGCTTTGGAGGCACTGGAGGTTGGGCTCCAGCCGTGATTTGCTCCTGCCCACTCCAGGTGTGCCTCTGGAATGAAATGTGGGAAAGGGAGATGTGGCATCCTCAGGGATTGATTTATTTTCCCAAATGTATTTGGGGACATCCTGCAGCCCCGTGGAGCAGATCTATCCAGTAGGCAGGGTTTGGAGGCACCTGGGGCAGGTTGGGCTCCAGCAGCGCTTTGTTCCTGCCCACTCCAGATGTGCCTCTGGAATGAAATGTGCGAAAGGGAGATGTGACATCCTCACGGATTGATTTATTTTCCCAAATGTATTTGGGGACATCCTGCAGCCCCCGTGGAGCAGGTCCCTCCGTAGGGAGGGTTTGGAGGCACTGGAGGTTGGGCTCCACCAGGACTTTGTTCTTTGTCCCTGCCCACTCCAGGTGTGCCTCTGGAATGAAGAGTGGGAAAGGGAAGGGTGTCACTCTCAGGGATTGATTTATTTTCCCAAATGCACTCCCTGGGGAATCCAATTTCCCAATAAAATTCAATGCCTGCCCACCCTGCAGGCCCAGCAGGATCCCCCCRGCCATCAGAGTGCTGTGGGAGGAATAAAATCACCCGAGCTCGAGGCGAGGGATGTTCGGGTCCAAGGAGAAGGGGGATGATCACTGCACCAGGATTTGGGAAGGAAATGTCATCAAGCCACATTCACAGGCAAAATACAAAAAAAAAGAGAAAAGACTACTGAGCACTGCTGATGGCAGATGCTGGTTGAGCAGGATGCAAATTGCAATCAGCCCCTTACAAAAATAACTGGAACAGACTTTGTCTTCTATTTGGAGAATTATCTTTTCGCATTTGCTGCTAGCTTTTTTTTTTCCCCCTCCTTCTTAGGAGGTTTTCTTTTTCCAATTTATTTCCTTCTCAGGGTTTCAGGATGATCCATGCTTTCACAGGTCAATAAAATGTGGTCAAAAGTGCATGTGTGGTGACTTTTTCTGCTCTTTGTATTCACTACAGAGWGAAAGAACCAAATCCCTTTTCTTTCAGTGCCCAACCTGACCCAATAACTCAAAATAAATGAGTTTAGAAGCACTGAACAAACCCACAACAGGTGGACATGGAAAGGTGATGCTTCCAACAGAAAGATAGAATTTGAACCTAAGGTCTCATTACTTTAAAAGGAGAAAAAGGAATTTTTGACTTTCATTGTTTAAAGCTCATTTTTTTTACTTTGAAATGCCTGCAAATATTGATTTGCTAAATGCAGCTTGTTTCTTTCTCCCAAAGTATGAATTCAGAGGGTGAACAGGCCTGTTAAACTTCTGATCTCAACTATTTCAAACATCCTGATTTGCTCTTAAAGTGTTCTCCAAAGGCTCATTGCCAGGAAATCTCCAGGTCCTGGGCTGGAGCTGATTTGTAGGGGAATTGTGACTATTTTAGGGATCTATTAAGGAAAGCAGCAGGGTCTTTGAGCCCCACAGGTTGGCAGAGCCCACCAGGGATCACCCAGCTGCCAGTCAAGCAGCATCATTTCATTCACCATCATCGGTGGAATTCTGTCAAAGTCATAAAGTTTCATTCACAGACTTTTTCAAAATATTTCAGCTGGAAACTTTTGTTAGCTATGTAAAGGCATGAAAAAAAAATGTAAATATAGATATGTCAAGGTTGAAAAAAAAMCCCCACCAAACAAACAAAATTACCTGCCCAGAGCAAAAAAAAAAAGAAGTTTGACCTAAAGCAGTGTTTTCTGTGCAGGTAACGGCCCAGAAATGCCCTCTGTGAGCAGCCAGGACCTCTGAACACCCCAAAGCTTTGTGCAGACCCTCATCGAGCACCATTTAGGAAGGTTTTAAACCCTTTTTACTAAAATRTTGGTGATGTCAATGGAAGGCAACCAACAGCAAACCATGGTGAGTGAAAGCAGATGTTTGGAGGAGGGAGAGGTCAAGCAAAGAGAAAGCAAAAATCAAAATTCCTCCCCAGCTTCTGTCATACTGAGGCTTCCTGGCAGCCCCTGAACTCTCCCTACACAAACCCTACATTTTTGGGGTTCTATTTCCTCATTCCCTCTTGAATTACATTGCTTAGATGGTGGTTTCTTATTGAGTAGGGTTTTTTTTTCTTAATTATCCACGACGTTAAGAGCACAGATTGCACTCGCTTTAAATAGGAACCACGTGCCCCTAAACTCCTTGGGCTTTCTAGGAAAAATACCTACAATAAAACTTCTAAACTGGCATAAAAACGTGAGGGTTTCGTGTTTCCTCCTAATGGGATGTGCAGTTGGGAACTGGAATATGGCAGGGGTTGGGAATGCAGCAGGAAGGACAGGCTGGTGTTGGTACAGATATCAGATACCGGTAATGTGTAATGTGTAAATACCTGATCCTGGAGCCTCCTGCAGCATCCTGGGCTGTCCCTGTGACCCTGACAGGATGTGTGTGCATCACCTTCACGTCTGTGCAGGAAAAAAGCTGAGAGCCCGGGGTGGAAATTTGTGCCACGTGGAAATAGGGACTGGAAGGATGAAACCCCACAAACTTTCTGTGTGTGAGCAATTCGAGCCTCATTTCACACCTTGCTGCCTTAATCACCAAATGATCTTTCTCTGGGCACCAGAGTGACGGGAAACACAGAAATCCTGTCCCTCAGAGGTCCCAATGTGCTGCCATCCCCCAGGGGAGGGGGATTTTTGCATTTCGGGGCCACCCTTAGCTCTCACCCCAGATTTCCAGCAGGGAATGGTTTCTCTCTGGKCTCCTGCTTGTGCTCAGTTTGTTTCCAAGTGGAGCTCACGGCGTGGCATTAAAACCCAGTGTGTTCAGAATGTAGGGCAGAATGGTAATTTGAAGGCGAGAAAAGGTCTGGAAAGCCTGTAAGGGAATATCAGAGAGGAGAAGTGGTTTCCATGGCAACAAATCCACCAAAAATCTTTGCATTCATATTGATTCTAGTGATGGATGAGTCAATTTGGGGGCAGGGAAGGGGGGGGGGAATAAAAAGGAGAAAATTATTTAACCCTGATGAAGAACGCAAAATGGAATAAATTAGGGAAGTTTTTCTTGCTGAAGCCCTTAAGCCAGACCCCGRTGCAGAGCCTGGCTCATTGCCCTGCAGCCTGGCCCACTTTGGAGGGGTTTGGTAATTTTACCCCCCAGCTGTGCCAGAAAAGGGAGAATTCTGTGCAAAATGAATGAAATTATCGGGGACGAGGGGGAATTGTCTCCTGGGGGGTGTCAGATCCCGAGGAGCAGGGCAGGGGTGGGCTGGGTGTGCTGGAACAGCCTCGGGACCCCTCTCTGCCCTGCTCTGCTGCTCACAGGACATTTCCCCTTCCCCTCTGCATTGCTCAGCCCCTTCCCGGCAGGTGTGGCACACCCTGACCATCACCATTATTATCATCACCATTATTATCATCATCATCATCACCATCACCATCCTCCCTGCCGTGCTGCTGCCCTGGGTGTGTTTGAGGGGCTGCAGGAGCTCACCCTCAGCTGCTCTGACAGCTCTGCCCCTCCTGAGCCCCTCTGGCACTGGAAAGCTCAGATTTTCACCCTCCTGGCTGATTTAAAACCTTCCCTGCTCTCGCCCTTTTATCAAGGGTGCTGCTCGAAGGCTCAGCGGTGCCTCTGAGGAGAATGAAACCAAGGGAAATGTCTTGGTGGGTCTCAGGGATGTGTGAGGAGCTCAAAAGGAGGAGCTTTTTGTGCTGTTTGATCCCACGTGGAGCAAACCCCGCCGGCGCTCAGGTAACCCACGCTCCTCGCAGCCCCTGCTCTCACTGACAGCATCCAAACCCAGCTTTTGGTGGTGAAAATCGGCTGCTCAGCATTTCCCATTCTGCTCACACCTCACACTCCGTCAGAAGATCGGCCATGTTATCATTTCAGTGCATTAAATGCAGCTGCAGTGAGCCCTGCCCGAGGCAGGGGAGCTCAAGGAAGGCTGCCTGGCCTGTCATTGTCACTGAACGAGGGGCAGGGACAGCTTTGTTCTGCTGGGGCTGCAAGCAAAAACAGCAAATGGTGCTGCAGTGGCTGCAGGAGCCGGCAAAAACCCATKGCTGTGATCTCAGGCATCTCCTGAAACACAAACCAGTGCCAAAATCTCATCGTCCCCTGTGCCCCCAGCACGGGCTGTGGCACCAGAGAGGCCTGGAGGATTTGGTCACCCAGGCCCACCTTCCTTTTTAATTCATTGGCTTGAGGCTTTTAATTTTCAAGGTGAAATCATTTCCATTCTCAAACAAATAA
>NW_026623845.1:379277-380438 GCF_030028575.1 Malurus melanocephalus | reverse complement strand
GCGCTGATTGGACGCGGCGCGGAGGGGGCCGATGGAAGGCGGGCGCTGATTGGACGCGGCGCGGTGGGGCCGATGGAAGGCGGGCGCTGATTGGCCCCGCGCTGTCCCCGCACGCTGAGGGACCCGCGCCGGGCCGGTGCCGGGTTCGCGGCCGCAGCGGGGCCGGTCCCGCCATGGAGGAGCCGAGCTGCGGGGCGCAGTTCCGCGCCGCCGTGCAGGTGATCCAGGGGCTGCCGCGGAGCGGTGAGTAGGGGCCGGGACTGGGGTCGGACRGGCGCGGCGCCGGCGGCCCCGCTGAGCCGTGTCCCGCAGGTGCGTACCGGCCCTCCTACGAGGAGATGCTGCGCTTCTACAGCTACTACAAGCAGGCGACGGCGGGGTGCTGCCAGGGCCCGCGGCCCGGCTTCTGGGACCCCATCGGCCGCTACAAGTGGTAAGAGCGGGGGCTCCGGGCGCGCTCCGGGTCCGGTTCCCCGCAGCCCCGCTGACGGCCGCCGGCCCCGCAGGGACGCCTGGCACAGCCTGGGCGGGATGTCCAAGGAGGAGGCGATGGCAGCGTACGTGGCCGAGATGAAGAAGGTGGCCCAGAAGGTAACGGGGCGGGCGGCGGGGCCGGGCCGGGCGCTGCGCGGTGCCCGTGTCCAGCCGCGGCTCTCCGCAGGTCATTGACACCGTGCCCATGGACGAGAGCACGGAGGAGATGTTCCGCTACTTCGAGCCGCTCTACGAGGTGATCCACGACATGCCCCGGCCCCCCGAGTCCTTCTTCAAGAGGAAAAGGGGTGAGTAGGGGCCGCTGCGCCCCGGCTGTGCCCAGCACATCCCTGCCCTCGGCGCTGTCCCCTGGCACGGCCACCGCCTCCGGGTCCTGCCCGTCCCCAGGGCACGTCCTGCTGCTGCTCCCCGAGGGAGGATCCACCACACGGCCCAGCTGTGCCGAGGGGCTRTTTGTCCAGAGCCGTGTCCCTTCATGTGACACGGGTGTCCCTTGGTGTGACGCTTCATTCTGGGCCTTCTCTCTGCAAAACTTTGAGGCSAGAATTGGAGATTTGGCTTCCAAGCGGCCCTTGGCTGCAGTCCCTGTACGCAGTGGGCCAGGGGTCAGCTCCCGGGGAGGCTGTGCCTGCCCTTGGCTCTGGCCCAGCCCCGGGCAGGACTGCT
>NW_026623845.1:369831-377117 GCF_030028575.1 Malurus melanocephalus | reverse complement strand
TGCCAGGCTGGTGTCCCTGGTGCCATGTCAGTGTCCCTGGTGCCAGGCTGGTGTCCCTGGTGTCAGGCTGGTGTCCCTGGTGCCATGTCAGTGTCCCTGGTGCCAGGCGGGTGTCCCTGGTGCCATGTCAGTGTCCCTGATGCCAGGCGGGTGTCCCTGGTGCCAGATCAGTGTCCCTGATGCCAGGCTGGTGTCCCTGGTGTGGCCAGCACCTGGCAGAGACCCCACAGAGCAGGCAGTGGGCTCAATCTCCATCCACCCACAGAACTGCTGGCTTCAGGCACTTCTGCTCCAGCCCTGCCTGTGCTTCAGGCTGTGCCCACCTCACGGGGCTGCTCTTGGGGGTGACCCTTGCTGGGGTAACCCTGGGCATGTGGGTTTGGCTCAGCCTCACTGGTGCCTGGGCAGAGGGGCTCACTCTGCTGAAATGCAGGGACAAGGGGAGGACTGGGTAAACATCACCCTGGCAGGTCTGTGCATCCGTGTGAGGATGTTCTCCCTCAGCTCGAGCCAAGTTTGCTGCTTCCCTGGCACTGGCATTCCCGGTGCCAAGCCCTGGCCCTCCCCGGTGACACCTCAGCCTGGGTTTTTCCATCACAGTCCCTCGTGCACTCCCCCCTGCCTCCCTGTGCCCCCTCGAGGGGCCCCTGGCCGTGCCCTGGGGTGGGCAGGGTGCTGCAGGGAGGTTCCTCCTCCCGCTGCCTTCCCCCAGCAGCAAATATGGTCAGGGAGCGAGTGCCGCTGTCCCGRCTGTGCCATCCATGGCTGGCAGTGCCCGGGCAGCTGGGCAGTGTCCCTGCCCTGCCACAGGGACCGTGGGCCAACGGGACACCGTGGGTGGGAGAARGGGGAATTCAGTCCTTGGATTCATGGCCACGACCTGGGAGCTGCCTCCCTCCCCCTCAGTGCCTCAGTTTCCCTTTCCTCCTGCCTCACCGTGGGCACGCAGATCCCTCGTTCCAGCCCTGCCCTGCCCAGGGCTCAGCCCCCTGTGCTTCCCTTCCAGGAGCTGGGCTGGCTCCTGCCCCCGAGGTGCCCGAGGGGAGCCAGGTGACGAGTGACTCCGAGGGGGAYGCGTTCTGTGACACCCTGGAGCAGATGGAGCCCGAGAAGGTACCGGGGGCAGCACTGGAGGCTCTGCCAGCCCTGCCCTGCCTTGGACATCTCTGCACAGCACTGCCAGCCTGGGAGCCTCCCAGAACCCACAGGGACACCCTCCTGCGCCTGCTGGGCTTCGTGTCACTGCTGGAGCCCGTCCCTGTCACAGGGGGATGCTGAGGAGCCCCCCATTCCTGTTCTGGGGCTCTGCTGGGGCACTGGGCAAGCCCCACATGGCTGCCACCAACCACCTTCATTGTTCTGCTGTCACTGCTTCTGCTGCCACCGGCCRTGTTTGGCACTTGAGGTGCCATGGTGAGGTCTGGTGGAGCCCGGGGGAGGAGGGAGGAACCCTCCCCCACCTCTTTTGCCATCTCAAGCCTGGACACCTCACTGGCTTCTGGAGCTCTGTCAGCTCCCAGGSCAGCTGCTGGCTGGTGGGGTTCAGCTGCACTCAGCCCCAAAAATGCCACCACAAGGCAGAGAAGGACTCCACTGCTGCCCTGGCATCACCCTCCACGTCACCAGGGAGGGGAGTGGGGGTCTCAGGGCCCTTCTCTCCCGTCTCACAGGCTGCGCAGGCGCGGGAGCTCACCCCAAACGGGCTCCAGGCCGGGCCTGAGCCCCCGGTGCCCCGCAGTGCTGGGCAGGGCGAGCAGGGCGAAGGCAGAAGAGCCGAGGGGAGCAGCAGCACCGAGCTCACAGCCCTGGGCTCCGACAGAGGTGGGTGCAGAGCTCATCCCTGCGCCCCTTCCTGCTGCTCCCACACCTCCCCCGGGCTGGGCTGGGGGCTGGCGGGGGTTGGGGCTGCCTTCATCCCCAGGGATCGGGTCTGGCTCCAGCACCCAGGGCTGGGTCATGGTAGCTGAAGGAAGTGACAAGTGTCCTGTCCCTGCATCCCTTGTCCCCAGGCAGTTCAGTGGCTGTACCCCTCAGGACACAGCCCCTCCTTTGCCCACTCCTTGCAGTGGTGCTGATTTGCCCGAATTGGGAGGATGCCCCGTGGGCCCTTCCAGGCAAGGAATGCAGGTCCCTGGGTCCCTGTGCCCAGCTCCTGGCCCTGGTCCAGCCACATCACCGGTGCCTTCGGATGTGGGYGGTGCCAGGGCTGAGCTCTGCCCAGGAGGGCAGCGGGTGACACTGGGCCCTGTGCCCTGGAGACCTTGGGGACACCCCGTTACAGCAGTGCCACTCACCCAATGCCACCCACCCCTGACGCTGGTGTCTGGGGAGCACCAGGCCTCCAGCTGTGCCATTGCAGGGAGAGGACAAGGAGCCTCCTGCCACCCTCTGTGCTGTCCCCAGACATATTGGGCTGCCCTGGAGTGGCACTGCCACCCTCACTCACGGGATTGGTGCCATTGCCTCACCTGGGCACAGCCCACCTGTGTCACCCTTTCCCCTGTCCCTGTTCCCTTCCGGGCCGCTTGACCTTGGCAGTGAACTTGTACTGAGGCCCGATGAGGCTGGGCTGGGCTGTCCCCAGGGGCTGGCACGGGGCTGGCAGCGAGTCCCTGTGTCCTGGATTAGCCAGGTGTTTGCCAGACTGGTTTGGGGCTTTCACTGGGCCCGGGGGAGGGCTGGGAGGAGCTGCCCTGGCCCTGGGTGACCTTCAGCAGGTGTCCCAAGGTGACCCACATGCACCACTGCACCCACCCCGTTGGTGGGCTGGCCACCCACTGCCAGTGGCCCATGGCCCTGGGGACATCTGGGTGCTGGTGGGGCTGTGGCGCTGGGCTGGGAGCCACTGTGGCGTGGGCACCCCGTGGAAGCCACTGCTCGCTGCTGGGTGACGGCACAGGGACCCTCGGGCGGTGCTCAGCCTGCCCTGCCAGCCGTGTGCCATCGCTGTGCCCGCAGATGTCCGGCTGGCCRGGGGCGACCCCGGCAGCACCCCCGAGCTGGCCCCGGGGCTGGCGGCCGAGCTGGAGGCGCACGTGGCCAGCACGGTGCGGGCGCTGCAGGAGGAGCTGCGGCGAGTGCGGGAGMGGCTGGGCCGGCTGGAGACGCTCAGCGCTGCCCAGGTACGGCCAGGCCAGGGCTGGGGGCMGGGCTGGGACACGGCACCGGCCKGGCRGGGACAGCGGGGCTCGGCTCGGGCCCTGGCACAGGGCTGGCCCAGCTGTGGGGACCGGGGACCCCCACGGTTGGTGACACATCCTGGCAGGGCCGAGGCTGGCACTGCCCTGATCCGGCCTGTGGTGCAGGCAGGGAGCTGCTGCCCCTCAATCCTATTCCTCATTCCCCTGCCCTCCTCATTCCCCCTGCCCCTCTCATTCCTATTACCCCCTTCATTCCCTCCATTCCCGTCATTCCTGCTGCCCCCCTCATTCCCATTCCCCCACACTGCCATTTCCCCTTCATTCCCACTGCTCCCCTTCATCCCTGCTGCCCCTTTATTCCCACTCCCCTTCATTCCCACTGCCCCCTTTATTCCCATTCCCCTTTATTCCCATTCCCATTCCCCATCATTCCCACTGCTCCCCCCATTCCCTCTGCCCTGGGGTCCTGGCCCAGCTGCACCATTGGGATCCCTCACAGGAGCCTTGCACGGACTCGCTCTGGGCCATTCCCTCCCTCTCACAGGGACACAGGGGCTGGAGAAAGGGGGGTGCCAGCCCCACCTGCACCCCAAACCCTCTCCTGTCTTGCAGGGGGATACGGCTGGGATAGACCCCGGCCCGGCACTTGCTCCACAGGTGAGTTGAGAGTGGAGGCAGCGCTGTGGGGTGGCTCTGCTGTCCCCCTGCCTCACAGGGCCTGGGGACACAGTGGGGGGAGGTCAGAGAAGGGACCCTCATTTGGGGAGCAGGTGACATCCGTGGGGACACGTCCCCAGGCCTGGTRGTGTTGATGCAGAATCTCCAGAGGAGGAGAAACATGACCAGGAGGCCTGAGCAGTGGCAGTAGCCTCTTTCAGTGGTGGCCTGGGGGGTGTTTGGTGGCAGCAGTGACACCTTTGTCCCCTTCCCCACGCTGCCTCTCTCTGTCCCCTCGCCAGGCGATGTCCCGGTGGCGCCTGACCGTGTCCCCGCGCACGCTGCTCTTCTTGGCCACCTGGCCCTTCGTCACCCAGTGGCTGCTGCGTCGCTGGCAGGGCAGGAAGAGGTGACCACCGCGTCCCCGCCGCCGCCGCCACCCCTTCTTCCCCACCCCGCTTCGCAGGCGCCGGGGAAGCGCCACGGACCCACGCGGGCATCGCCTCACAGCCACGGTGCTCTGCGGGCCCCGCACCGACACTCAGGRCCAGCACCGGGAGCGGGGGTGGCATCGCCCCGCACCGGAGCCCGGGCGGTCACCCCGCCGCCGCCACGCACAGACGGACCGGGAGCAGCCACGGGCCCGTCCCCGGCCAGCGGGGCCGCGGGGTGCTGGCACATCATCCGAACCTGCCTCAATTAAAGTTGCCTTTTCGGTCCAGCCCCGCTGCCTGTGCCCTGCGAGGGGAGGGGACTCGGGCCCGGTCACTGTCACCCCCCGTGGTCAGAGGGGCACGGTGGCGGCTGCCTGGCCTTGTSCTGTCCCCTGACCCCAACCTGTCCCCGGCCGGGTCCCATCCCCACCCGAGGGGRGYGGCGGTGTCCCCCTGTGCCACCGGGCCCGTGCCGGTGCCGCCCCCGCCCTGCTCAGGTGACGGCGGGAGGGCACCCGCAGGGACATTGGAGAGGGGAGGGAGCGCTTGGGGACCCTCGGGACCCCCGGGCCCGGGACCTGGCGGTGCCACCCGGGGSTCCCCGGTGCCGCTCCCCTCGGGCYGGGGGGGCYCTGCCGGTGTGGGGGCTGGGCAGGGCAGGTTCCCCCCGGCTGGTGACACAGCGGTGACACAGATACCCCCCGTTCCGCGGGCTGTGCCCCGCCCGGCCGTGGRGCCTCGGGTCCCACAGGGACCCCCCTGTCCTGTTCCCCGACACRGATCCCCCGTAGCGCCCCCAGGGCCGCCCCCCGCCCCCGCTCCGTCTCCGTGTGTCCCCATGGTGTGTGTGCCTCAGCGGGGACCCCTCAACCCCCCCAAGGCCGTGGGGCACCCCCGCCATGGCTCCCCCAGCCCAGCCCCGCCCCCCACCGAGGGGCCCAGGGGGACATGGCCACCGTGGGTGGGGGTGGCAGGTCCAGGAACTGGGCCAGGATCAGTACTGGGACCGGCACAAGGCCCGGGACCTCCCCATCCCCCTTTTTTCCCCCACACCGCAAACCCCCAGGCTTTGGGAGCGCAGCTCCGCACCGCCCCTGCCAAAAGGGACGCGGCGCCTTTAAGAAGGGACTTCTTTCCGGTCAGGTTTGTTTACATGTCCCTCCGCCAAGTGCAGTACCGCCGCACCCGTCGTAGGGCCCGCATCCTTCCGCCCGCCCCTTTCCGCCAACCCTGCGTATCCCCGGAGCCCCCGCCGGGCATCCCCTCCTGGCCTGGCCCGSTCCGGCCCGGCCCAACCCCCCCGGTCCCGGGGCCGCAGCGCCGCCGGTGGCGCCTCCGCCGCTCAGGGACTCTTTCGGGCCGTCCCACGGTCCCGCGGGGGGGGGGGAGGGCTTGGGGCGCGCGCGCTGCCCTCGGCCCGGGCCTGAAGGTCGCGGGGCGCGCGCGGCCGCGCGCACGGGGACTCCCCCGCCGCGTGGTACGGCCCGTTCCCGCCCTCGCCGCCTCGCGATTGGTGGCGCCGCGCGCGAGTGACGTCCGTCGCKGCCAATGGCGGCCAGCCCCTGCAACGGCCAGGGGGCGTGTCCCGGCGAGCGGCCCCGCCCCCCGCGCCCGCCGATTGGCCGCGAGGCGGCACCGCCCGCGCGTGCGGGGCCGTGGCGGCGGCGCGGGGCGCGCGGCGGGGGCGGGACCCGACGCGCGGCGGGGCGGGGCGCACAGGGCGCCTGCGCGGGGCGGGGCGGGGCGCGCGCGGCTATAAAGGGCGCGGCGGCGGCCGAGGAGCGGCAGTCGGGAGCGGGCGGCGGCGGGTGCGGGTTGGGGTGTGGGGCGGGGTCGCGGCGGGAGCGGCGGCAGCGCGTGCAGTGCGCGCGGGGGGGCGGGCCCGGCGGCGTTAACCCCCCCCCCCAGGCCATGGCCCGGGCGGCCTGAGCGGGGGCCGTCCCCATGCGGCGCCGGTAGCGCCCGTTCCCTGAGCGAGCGTAGCCGAGCGCAGCGCTATGGCCGACGSGGCACCGGCTGAACCGGGGCCGGAGCCCCAGTGCGAACCGGACCCTCGCTCCGAACCCGAGGTGCGGCCGGAGCCRCAGTCGGAGCCGGAGCCGCAGTCTGAGCCCGAGCCACAGCCCGAACCGCAGCCCGAGCGCGGAGAGGCGCCGGCGGAGGACGGCGATGCCGGGCGGCTGCCGCCCCCCGGGGCGGAGGCGGCGGCGGGCGGCGCCGAGGGGCGGCCGCCGGCGGGCGGAGCGGGGCGTCCCGGCCTGGGCCCGCGGTACCGGGCCGTGGGGCGCACCGAGGAGTGGCCGGTGAAGAAGAAGCACCGACGGCGGCCGTCGAAGAAGAAGCGGCGCTGGAAGCCGTACTCGAAGCTGAGCTGGGAGGAGAAGCAGCAGTTCGACGAGCGGCAGAGCCTCCGCGCCTCCCGGCTGCGGGCGGAGATGTTCGCCAAGGGRCAGCCGGTGGCTCCCTACAACACCACGCAGTTCCTCATGGAGGACCACGACCAGGAGGAGCCCGACCTGAAAACCGGGCTGTACCCGCGGCGAGCGGCCGCCAAGTCGGACGACACGAGTGAGGAGGATTTCCTGGACGACGCGGCGGACGAGGACGGGGGCAGCGACGGGATGGGGGGGGACGGCAGCGAGTTTCTGCAGAGGGACTTCTCGGAGACGTACGAGCGGTACCATGTGGAGAGCCTGCAGAACATGAGCAAGCAGGAGCTGGTGAAGGAGTACCTGGAGCTGGAGAAGTGCCTCTCGCGCATGGAGGAGGAGAACAACCGGCTCAGGATGGAGAGCAAAAAAGCCGGGGGGGAGGCGGCGGACTCAGCGCGGGTGCAAGCGCTGGAGCGGGAGGTGGACAGGCTGCGAGCAGAGAACCTGCGGCTGCTGCGGGAGCAGGAGCTGCCCCGGCAGGAGAAGGGCCCCTGCAAGCCGGGGGAGTGACACTGGGCACGGGGGCGCGGGGGGGTTTTTACAGTGCTGGGTGGAACATTCGGTCCTTGTACAGAGTCGCCGCGGACCCTTTTTATGGGCTAAATTGCAGCTGGGGGGGGGGG
>NW_026623845.1:362926-369671 GCF_030028575.1 Malurus melanocephalus | reverse complement strand
AAAAAAAATCCCCAGGAAAGCTGTAAATTGGCCAAAACTGACTATAAAAATATAGAGGTCTAATAAATTTAATTACTTGTAACTGTAATGGTTTTGGTGTGATTTCTAGAAAATAATCAGAATGGCATTCCACCAGGGAATACATCCTAGATTATTTTCATAATGTTATAACTATTGTTTGATTAAACTTAGTTGTAATTCCCTGCTTAACCCTTTTTTGTTACTATTTTCTCCCATTTATTTTCAACTTTAATTCTGCTTAATGAGCTGAAATMGTTAAAAGTACCTGGAAAAGAGGTAAAATGGTGTGTGATGGACACASAGAGCACCTCACTGAGGTAGGAGTAGCCTCAAGTCAGTCTGTTTGCCTAAGGCTCACTTAAACTTGATTCTGTTTCCCAGCAGGTCTGTAGGAATCCAGGTCATTAACTGAAATCTGGACAAAAACTACCTTAAAAAAAATCTACTTCAAGCTACAAGTGAGAGGAAAAACCTTAAAGTTTTGGAGCAACCCAAGGAAAAGTTTTGGTAGTCAGCACTTGGCCTCCGAAATGGCTGACGAGGGAGCAGGGAAAGGCGATGGCTCAACCTCCCTCCTGCTGCACCTGAGAGGGGGAGGAGGARGAGGGAAAAGCAGGGAAAGCTCAAAGCACTGGGGCTTTTGTAGGGGGACAAACAGGTCAGGGAAGGGGTGAATTAGGGGAGAGGCTGAGACTGCTCTGACTGAAGGCTGTCGAGATGGGAACTGGAGTTGGTGAAACATGCACCTGGTGAGGCAAGAGCTGGGATTGAGGCAGGAGCTGGGATGGGCCTGGGCAGCTGCCCGCGGGAATGAGGGAAAGGGGCTTTTATACAAAAGYAGAGGGTTTAGGGGAAGGGGAGGAGGGGATGGGGCTGTCACAAGGCTGTCCCAGCTCTGCCAGCACAGGTTGCGTGCTACAAGATCCAGGATGGGGGTTAAAGCGGCAGCACAGAGGGGCTGGGAAGCTCCCACCAGGTTTAACCCCAGCCTGGCCAAGCCCCTTCCACTCTACGGGGGGAAAACAGCCTTTATTAGGGAACAGAGGGTGCAGGGCGATGCGAGGAGGGGACAGCGATGTCCCCAGCGCAGGTGGGCTGGTGTAAAATCGGGGGTAAAGCAGCCGAGGGARCCGCTGAAGGGGAGATCAGACCGATTTCATCCCTCCCCCGCTCTGGGGCTCTGGCGGGGGAAGGAAACGAGCCAGGGCCACTTGCTCAAGAGCCCGGGAGCCACCGGCTCTGTCCCTGTGCCATGACATCACCGCAGCGCCGGGGTGGGGGGGCCGATGATCATTCGGGATCCTGCGGGCTGGGGATGGGGCCCGAGCCCCGCGTCCTCCTCCGTCCCAGACGCTGCTTCCCAGCCGCTTATTTCCCTGCCCAGCGATTCCCTCTCCRATTCCCACACCGGCGTTGTCCCCAGGGGCAGGACGCGTGTCCGATGGCACCGATGGGGGTCCCTCATGGCCCCGGCTCTGTGAAATGCAGCTCCCGGCACCTGGTTCSTGGGAAAACCTTGATCCACGGGGATATACTCAGTCAGGGTTTGCCCTCATCCACTTCCCCCACACCTTTTACATYCAAATCCCTGGAATAAATGTTTTCTCTGCAAATGCTTTAAAAAATAGAATTTAAACAAAAACAAACCTACTAAAAGGGCCGTAATGATCAACTCTCCAGCCTGCTCTGACCCCACCAACTTCTGCTTTATTCTGTGCTGTTTTAATGAGTCTCCCTAGGAACCAGGTTATCCCGATCTCAAGGGCTCATTGCAGCTCCTGTGCCCAAAGCTCCTGCAGACACAGACCAGTGACATTCRGGGACCTTTGAAACCTCCAAGTGGATCAGTAATGGACACGGAGCTCACCCGTGCCTCTCCCTGGCCAGGGGCAGAGTTCCCCATCCTGAGCCTTCCCACACACTCCAGAGCAGAGGAACTGAGTGAGCATGGAGCCTGCAGCAGCAGGAATCAGCCTGGCATGAGACAGAGACATTGGAATCATGGAATGGTTTGGGTTGGAAGGGACCTTAAAGACCATCCAGTGCCAACCCAACTCACCGTGGTGGTGAGGCCCTGGCACAGGGTGCCCCAGAGAAGCTGTGGCTGCCCTGGATCCCTGGCAGTGCCCAAGGCCAGGCAGAGCTTGGAGCACCCTGGGATAGTGGAAGGTGTCCCTGCTCATGGCAAGGGGTGGAAAGAGGTGAGCTTTAATGATGAACCTTCCCACCCAGACCATTCTGGGATTCTATGCCCAGGGATGCACTGGACCAGGCAGGAATGCCCTCACCAGAGCTCCATGGCTGTAGGAGGGCAACACCAGCACTGGATTTGGGGCATTGGAAATGCAGAGCATTGGGAGACCCTYGGGCAAAGGGCTTTCCCAGCTCCTCCCCTCCCAAGGGTTTTGTTTTCAGRGGAAAGAGATGAAGTTCTGTCCTGGGGAGAGGCAGAAATTGTAGCACCAACACAAAAAATGGAGACTGCCCCATGCCACCTGTGGGAATGGCCACTCCCCTTGGACAGAAGCAGTGCAGGGACAGAACAGTTCCCTGGAAACACTGCAAATCCAAGAAGGAATTGCCTGCTAATGCCACAGCCTCGGGGTGAGGTGAGCCCCAAATCCTGCCCTGTGATCCAGCAGCCCCTCAGAGCCACTCCTGGTGCTTCTTCTGTGGCAYTCCRGGCCTGAGCCCAAACCCAGCGGGGGTCACCCACAGCCCTTCTCCTGGGTGACACCAACCCTGTCCCCAAACCCAGCTGGTGTCACCCACAGCCCTTCTCCTGGGTGACACCAACCCTGTCCCCAAACCCAGCTGGTGTCACCCACAGCCCTTCTCCTGGGTGACACCAACCCTGTCCCCAAACCCAGCTGGTGTCACCCACAGCCCTTCTCCTGGGTGACACCAACCCTGTCCCCAAMCCCAGCTGGTGTCAGCCACTGGGCAGCATCAGCCACCTCCCTCCTTTTCACCCTGTCCCCAATCCCAGCCAAATGCTCCCCTCCTGCTCCYCCTAAACCCCAGAACACCCGGGCAGGTGCAAAGCTCACAGCTCAAGCCAAGTGTGGCCCTCATCAGTTTGACAAAAACAGCTTGAAATTGCATTTTTAGCTGTCACAAGCGCRTGAAGACACACACAATAAACCTGCCAGCTCTGGAAATGCAGCTGGGATATAAAAATATCACGGAATCACAGAATGGATTGGGTTGGAGGGACCTTAAAGACCAGTTCCACCCCTCTGCCGTGGGCAGGGACACCTTCCACCAGCCCAGGTTGCTCTAAGCCCTGCCCAACCTGGCCTGGAACACTTCCAGGGATGGGGCAGCCATCACTTTTCCATATGAAGCTTTGGAATTCAGGACCTGSTAAAGCAATGTCAGCAGAGTCATAACAACACATGTAATTTGAAAAAAAAATACTCCACCGAGTGCCTAAATGTAAAATAATCTGGTTTTAACTGGCTGACCCACGTCTGACAGCACAATCCGCACTTAGAGCAGAAGCCTCCCAAATCTCCCTGTTTTAAACCTAAACCCAGCCCCACAAATACCAGGGGATGAGCCGGTGTTATTGGCCTTTGCCGAGGGAAAACCGGGGCTGGGAACTGGGAGTTCCACCGAGGAGTCGTGGGGAGGCTGTGCCAGCTCAAACCCTCCCCAGCGCTGAGCACTTCCAAAAAAAAAAAAAAAAAAAAAAGCCATTTTTAGTTTTAAGACAGCCGGGTTTTGACTTTGCACGGGGAAAACAACACCGCAGGTGCTTCCCCAGCCCCAAGAGGGACATCTCTCCCTCCGAGATGGGGGTCGCCAGGGTTTGTTACCGCCTGAGAAGTTCCCCCGGGCCCTGGCAACAGCCAAACGCTTTTGTTTTTGAGTCTCGGAGCTCCCCGGCGGGGAGGCCATGTTAGCTGAGATCCACTGGATCCGGCCAGGATCCCTCCGGGAACCCCGCGGGGTTTGGCTGAAATGTGTGAAACAAAGGATTAAATGCCAGGGATTATTTCCCCCCATCACACACACACACCCCAAACGCGGTGTAAGAAGGAGTTGAGGGTCGGGACGCTGGCAGTTACACCCTTCCCAGCCCAAATTTCCATAAAAASTGCGCTGTTCCTCCCCTCCCTGCTCCTCACGGGGGTCAGGCAGAGCCAGCCCCGCAAGAGATCGGGCTGCGGCTGTCGAGAATCGTTCAAATACAGTTTAACGCTAATTTTGATAGAAAAACAGCCCCAGCCCCCGCCCAGCAGCGCAGGTGCGGCCGGAGTTCCCCGGGCAGGGCCGAGCCGGGTTTCCCCGCCCCACCGGCTCCAACCCCGGGGAGGCCGCGGAGCCCCGACACGTCCCGGCTCCGTGAGGCGCCTGGCAGCGCTGAGCTGCGCTCCCGGAGCGCCGACGGGGAGCGGCCGGTGGCGCGATGGCGCGGTGGCGCCGCTCCCCCCGCAACGCCGACGGGGGCCCCGCGCTCCGCTCTCGGGACAGGAGCCCCGGCCGGGCCGCCCCGCGCTGCCTGTCCGGGGTCGCGGAAGGCCCCCCCAGTCCGCGGCGGGACTCAGCCCGGCCCGGCCCCTCACATACAAAATGGCGGCGGCGGTGCCGCTCCCGCTCCGCCCGCTCGGCCGCCATAGCCGCCGTCCCGGCTCCGCCGCGCGCCCGCCAATCAGGAGCCGCCGTACAGCTGCGTGACGGCTCGGCGGAGCCAATGGAAATGCGCGTCGTAGAGGAAAAGGCGGTGCGCCTGCTCACCGCGTGGCATTGTGGGGGTTGTAGTCCGCTGACGCGTTACGGTGGTGGCGCCGGGGCAGTTGCGGACTCGCCGTCCCAGGATGCCCCGCGGCCCACGTGGCGGGCGCTGTGTCACGGCGGTGGGCGGAGGGAGCGGCCGGGCCTGCTCCCGGTACCGCCCCCGCCTGGGCCTGCTCCCGGTGCCGCCGCGGGGGCGGGACAGCCGAGACTCCCCCTAGGCCTCGACTGCGACCAGGGGAACCTTGCAGTGCAACAGAGCTCGGAGCCTCCGGGAGCCCCTCCCTCGGGACTACGGGAGGAGGGTTTTGTCCGGGATGACGACGCTGAAAGCCGGCCCTGAGGGCCGCTCGGCCGGGGCGGGACAGGGGGCCGAGGCCTTGCTCCGGTGGCCTGTGCGCGGGCAGCTCCAGGGGTGGAAGGGGGTGACCCCAAGCGCCATTGATGRGTGTTGGGCGCAGGAAGGGGGTGCCGAGCCCCAGAGTGGGGTGGCCGGKGGGTACCCCAGCCCCAGATGAGGGTGTTTGGCTCGGGAAGAGGCTGCCCAGCTCTAGGCCTGGCTTTCTCTTCAGCATTTTAACTCCTTAATGCCTCTGTCTTCCTCCAGAACCATTCCCGGTGGCGTAGGGGACAGATCACAATTAACAGATCACAATTAACAGATCACAATTAACAGATCACAAGTAGCCGACACTGATCACAATTGGCAGGTGTCTGCTCAGTATGGTGACAGCTCAGTGTACTCCGGACAGGGGGGTGACAGTTCTGCCCCCAGATTACCCCTCTGCCAAATTCCAGCTCTGCCAGCTCCTCCCAGGGTTATCTGAGCTCCATCTCAGATCCCAAGGAGCAAAGGGCAAAGTCCATGAGTTTTCCCAAGGGTTTCATGGRGATTTTTCCCCCACTAGTGCTCCTTGCTGCCTGAGTTGTGTAGGGTACCAACAGAGGGTTCAGTCAGCAGGAATTTAAGGGAATAATCTGTATTTTGGAGATCAGGACACAAAAAAGGCAAAACTAAACAATAAGTATCACAAATACAAGCAAGCAAACAATCAAACCAACAAAAAAAAAACCCCATAACTCCCAAAAAGCCCCACCCAAACCTAAAAAGTTTCCATACAGASTTGGCTGCCTTTCCTGGGGCAAGCTGGGCCTAGGCCTTGTCCCTGTGTGATTTTTGGGAAGAACTGTGCAGAGAATGAGCCTGAGCAGCCACTTGAAGCTTTTTGAATCGAGTTCTGACGTTATGAAATGCCAAAGACCTTTTTTTTTTTTCTGGACCAGTAAATCCCCAATCATAAACTCGCCTTCCCATTATGTGATTTTAATGAATGGAGGTTAGTTGTGCCAAACATTTTCCAGCCAAAGGGTTGGTGTTGGATATGGCCTGGCTGTTTCCGAGTGGGAAAGGGGGTGGGGAGGTGTAAAATGGGACAAATCTTGGGGTTTTGGGTGGGAAGGCAAGGGATAAATCCACTTGCCCCTGGACTGTCCCAGTATGACCAGTAGTAAGGGGGTCAGAACTCTTTGTGCAGAGCCTGGGGGGGTTGGTGACGGTGCCACAACCCAGGAAGGGCCTTTCAGGCACCACCCCAACATTGGACTGGGTGCCCCCAGCCCCTGGGGACTGTCCCTGTCCTCACAGGCCTCTCCAGAGGGTTTGTCCCTGTCCCCAGCCCTGTCTGTTGGGATTTTCACAGGGGACAGCAGGAAGGCAGAGCCACGTGCCCCGGGATGTTTCTGGAACATTGGGGTGGTTCTTGGCACCCCTGAGCTGTCGGATGCTCCCCCTGTGCCAGCCCATCCCTACAAACCAGAGGACACCCAGTTTTTAGGGATTTCTGTGTCGGGAGCTKTGACAGCAGCAGCTTGAGGCCACATCAGTCCCCAACTGGTGCAGGTGGGGCATAACTCCCGGCATATCCATTTCCTGGGATTTTGTGCTTTCAGAGGGATCCCCTGCTTGTCCTCCCTTTCCCTGCCT
>NW_026623845.1:361801-362514 GCF_030028575.1 Malurus melanocephalus | reverse complement strand
GAGGGGTGCTGATAACCCCCCACACCTCCGGGTGTCKGGCTTATCTCCGAGCCCAGCTCCGGCCCCTCCGTCACTGCCCCACGGTGCCTTTAGGCTCTCTGAGGTCCCACTTTGGCCACTCTTTGTCCCACTGTGGGGTCATTGTCAGGATCCAGAGGCAATCCCGCTCCCCAGGGCGCTTCCTGGCCATGGGAGCACCATCAGTCCCATCTTGGACTGGCTTCACCTTCCAAGGGCTGCAGGAACAGCTCCAAGGTCCCSAGGCTGCCCAGAGGAGCTGGACAGGCTGATTGTCGAGCTGGTGCCAGAGATCCTGTGGTTTATAGATCCAGACTGATTTATTTGCCGTGTATTTGGGTCTTTTCCAGCTGTATTTTAGCTCCTCCACACCCTGGCATGTCCGGCTGAGCACAGCCAGCCCCGACTGCCACCCCTGGGTGCTCCCACCCTTCGTGGTATCCCAAAGCCGACCCTTCCCACACTCAGGAATCATTTTGGGGCACTTTGCACAACCCTGATCCTGCAGAACTGGGTTTGCCCCCAGCACTCAGGAACCGGGACCCCACTCCCAGTGCCCTACACCCTGTTTCCCAGCACTTAGATCCCAGCACCCACATTCCAGATCTCCAGCTCCCAGCACCCATCACCCAGCGTTCCGTGTCCCAGCATCCCAGTGCTCCCAGCTCCCCACACCCTGGTTCCCAGTGTTCCCA
>NW_026623845.1:353859-360192 GCF_030028575.1 Malurus melanocephalus | reverse complement strand
CCAATGTCCCCTGTCCCCCCCATGTCCTCTGCATCCCCCCATCTGCTCCCCATGGAGGGACCCTTGTGGCTCCCATGTCCCCCCGGTGTCCCCCACTTTCCCAGTGTCCCCTTCCTGTTCCCCTGATCCCCCCAAGGCCTCTGAGTACCCTCCTGTGTCCCCATGTCCGTGTCATCCCTCGTCCTCGTGTCCTGTGTGTGTCCCCATGATCTCCGTGTGCCCCTGTCTTCCCTGTGCCCCTCAAGTCCTCAGTGTCCCCCATGTCCCCATGTCACCTGTGTCACTGAGTGTTCCTTTCCAGGGGAATGGGGAGCAGGGACCGTGTCCCCCTGGGTGATGGGGACAGGGGCTGTGTCCCCTGCAGTAACAGGGAGCAGAGACCATGTCCCCATGTCCCCTTCCCTCAGGCACGACGGGATCAAGGACAGATGGACACCCAGGAGCCAGGACAGGACATCTTGTCCCCTGCACTGTCACCCAGCACTGAGCTCCACAGCTGAGCCCTGCGGTGACACCGTTTATTGTAGGACCTACAAAAAAGCAGAGGCAGCTGGATCTGCTTAAAGAGCCCTGACTCAGCCCAAARGGGGGGCTGCAGGGGGGTCGGGGTGACCCCATGGGCACCATGAGAAGGTTTGGGATTGGGGAAGCCACCTGGAAATCCCATCCCGGCTGTGCCAGAGGATCCTCCCGGCAGAAGGGACAACACAATCCCCAAAGCAGGGACACATGGATGCCTGGGTGTGACAGCTAATGATTAATTATTTAATTCATTCCATGAACAAATTAATTTTATAAGGCACAAGGAGAGGATGTCTGTGGTGGGTAAAGCACTGCTGGACATTTCGGATGGGCCACCTTCCCAAATCCAACAGCACAGATGTGGGATGGGGTCAGGTTGGCAGTGATGGGAGAATCCCAAAGGATGGATTGATTTGCTTGTCGATCCCTGCACCRGCATCCAGCTTTTCCTGCTGTTGATGTCCCATGGATGAGATGCTCCCTCCAGAGAGAACGCGGCACCCGGAGATTCACCCTCCAGCCGGGTGCTCGATCCCGGCACATCCCGCAGGSACCTGGGTGCTGCCAGCTCTCCACAGATCCCCCAGGCCCCAAATTTTTGTCCCCTCCAGGTTTTTTTCTGCTTTTTTTTCCTGCTGTCACCGGGACCAGCGTCGGGCCAACACTGACATCAAGCGGCTGCCGGGCTCCCTCGCATTCCGGGGCTCTCCTGCCTCTCCCCGTGCCGGGAGGAGCCCATCCTGCCCGGGAGAGGCTCCGAGCTGCTCGGGAACCGCGGCCGCAGGTGCCCGGTGTCCATCACCCCTCTCCGGGCGGGCGGGATGCATCCAGCCGTGCTCCATCTGCTGTCCCCAGCCAGGCCACCCCCGTGTCCTATCCTGTCCCCAGCAGTCGATATCGCAGCGGGGTCGAGCCGAGCGCTGGCGGCATCGCCGAGCCGGGAACATCCACGCATCCCTCACCCTCCGAGAGCCGGGGGGGACCCCCGACCCCCGCCCGCGGGACCCCCGCCCGCGGCACCCCCGTCCCCGGCTGTGCCCCGCCGCTGGCAAGGTCGTGGTGACAAAGGCACGGCGGGGTTGTGGTGACCCCGCCATCGCCCTGGGGACATTTGTCCTTACTCCCTGCCGGGGACCGTGGACTTTGTGCCGAGCCTGGGAGCGGCGTTGGGACGCGTCTGGCGGCGCTGGCACGGCCCCAAATCTCCCCGAGACCTGGCTCCGGACAGCAGGTAACCCCAGGTGACACCCCCTCCGCTCGGGCTGCTGTGACATGTCCCCGTGTGTGGCTCCCCGGGGATTTCGGGTCCCGGTGCGGTCTGTGGTCAGCTCCGGCAGGAAATCACGATGTTGTTCCCATTTTAAATCTGGGCAAACTGGACAAACCGGGCGCACCGGTCGCCAGAGCGGCTGCAGGCTCCTGCTTTTGGGGGATAAAGGCTGGAAAACACATTTTTCCTCCAAACCACCTGATTTGGAGGCCTGGAAGAGTTTTGCAACTCSCCATTTACCTTCAGCCCGGCTTCCCTGCAGTCGGAGCCGGGCTGTCCCGGGAAGCTGAAGCCCATGGTGTGTGTCGGGGGAGCGATAGTTCCGCTGGGATATTGCTGCAGGTGGAGCTGGGACTGGGGGCAGGTGTGGGTGCTCAGCCCCTCCGCAGGAACCCACCCACGGCTGGGAAGGAGGCGGGGGTTGGCCGGGGCCGGGCTGCGGGTGGATTTAACCCCTGAGAGGCTCCAAACTCGGGATAATTTCTAGGAGAGCAGCGCCGGGCTGGGGTCTCTGTTTTATAATGAGGTGTGTCAGGTCTCTGCGGACTCCTCACCCTGGGTTTTCTTCGTCTGAGCCCCCGCGTTGCAAACCTGCGCCCCTGCACGGTGCCAGCCGGGATGTCGCGGGGTTGGGACACMATCTGGGGACGGCTCGGTGCTGCTGGGGGTTGTTTACCCCCAGGTCCGGAAGCGCTCTGCTGGGAAGGAAAGGGAGGGGAGAGTCGGGGCTGTTCCCAGCACCGGAGCGGGAGGGATGCTCCCGGCTGCACCCCGAGACATCCCCATAGGAGACATCYCCRATTGTGTGRTCCCTGYTGTCCTCAGTRTCACCCCTTCCCTTCCTCCCCAGCTCCCCGGTGACTCTGCAGTGACCAGGAAAGGTCAGGGACCTGCAGGTGGCCTGGGACAGGAGGGACTGGGCAGTGACAGGTCAGTGCTGCGGCTCTCGGGTTGGGGTTTTTTTTGGGTGCTGCTGCGTGGCGCCCTCGGCTGTCATTGCCCTGTCCTCCCAACCTTTCCGAGGATGGGGCGTGGAGGGGCCGTGCAAGGAAACAGCTCCTTTGCCCTACAAGTGCGGCTTTCCTGGGGATTTCCTGGCTGATGTAAGACAGCGCATGGGAAAAACATCGGCTTGGAGCCTGAGGCGCTCCTGGGACGCGGCTGTCCCYATCCAAGAAGGGGCCTTGCTTTAGGTGTTGGCTGGGTCCCTCTAGATCCGTCAGGATGGGGCTCTGGGGCGGGATGGGGATGTGGGTGCAGATGGAGCGACGCCGCTGCTCTCCCGTGGCAGGGGGAAGGTGCAGAACCCCAGGGAGCAGCCGGAGCAGAGCCACGGCCATCACCTGCCCCAGCACCCCCGTGCCAGCCCSGGGGACACACCCAGCGCCTGTCCTGACCGTGCCAGCAGCCGGTGGCACCGCCATGTCCCAGGCAGGAGGTACAGCAGAGCCATCGCTCTGTCCCCAGAGAGGCACAGGGGACCCCAGCACTGGTGTCACCCCCGTCCATCCCATATTGGCACCAACCCCCATCCCATCCCGGTCCTGTTCCTCATGGATTTTTGGTCCTAAAAGCCCCTTTCACCCCAAGCCTGACTTGCAGGGCACTGGGATGCTGCAGGAGCTGTCCYCATGCTCTCCCCAGCTCCCATCCAGGCTCTGTGGGGAGGGTGGTTGGTCCCAGATGGAACAGGGGGGACACAGAAATTACCCCAGGATGGGCAGGCAGACCCCTGGCCCCCAAAACTGGGGAATCCCTGCATGGCCCACATTAATCCMTCCCCCAGGAGCTGAGGAGGCCTTTGAGCACTGTGACGTGGTCATCAACAGCCAGGACAAGGTTTCAGATTTGTACACACAGCTGGAGAAACTCGGGGAGTAAGTGGGGGTGCCACGTCCCCCCCACCCGGGGATGGCTCACGGCTGTCCCTGCACAGCCCTGGTGGGRTGCAGGGGGTGCTGGTGGTGTCTCCTCCATCCCTCACCCTCCCTTTGCCCCAGGGGGAAATTCGGGACGGTGTACAGGCTGCAGGAAAAGGCCACCGGCAAAATCCGGGCTGGGAAATATTTCCGGACACGCACGGCGAAGGAGAAGCAGGCGGCTCGGGCCGAGGTGGAGCTGATGAACCTCCTGCACCACCCACGCCTCGTGCAGTGCCTCGGAGCCTTCCAGGGCCCCGCAGAGCTGGTGATGATCATGGAGTAGTGAGTGATGGCAACAGTGCTGGGCTCTGCCAGGGGGGCACTGAAGGTGGGGAGGGGTCCCTGTGCCATGGGGTGGATGGGGAACCTGGAAACCCTGGAGTTATGAATGCTGAGATCCTCCCAGAGTGCTGTGGGCTTCTCCTTAGGGCTGGKAGACCCCAAAGAGGTCCCCAACAMAGTGGCAGGTGGGGAGGGGTCCCTGTGCATGGAGTGGATGGGGAACCTGCAGATCAGGGTGGGGAGGTGCTCCCAGTCTGGGTTCTCTGGTGGKGCTRCCCCTYCTCTGAGCTGGTTCASCCCARYGGGGTCCCCAGCACCTCATTRTSCCCAYWGKGGCAGGTGGGGAGGGGTCYCTGTGCTGTGGGATGGRTGGGRAACCTGCAGCCCCTGCAGATCAGGGTGGGGAGGTCTCACAGAGCTCTCAGTCTGGGTTCTCTGGTGKGGYTGTTCACCCCAGTGGGGTCCCCCAACACCTCATTGTCCCCAGTGTGGCAGGTGGGCAGGGTTCCCTGTGCCATGGGGTGTGGGTGTGGAGTGGGATGGGGAACCTGAAGACCCTGGAGTTATGGGTTGTGAGATCCTCCCAGAGCACTGAGTTCTCTGGTGGGGCTTCTCCTTAGGGCTGATAGACCCCAAAGAGGTTCCCAACACCTCATTGTCCCCATTGTGGCAGGTGGGGAGGGGTCCCTGTGCCGTGGGATGGGTGGGAAACCTGCAGCCCCTGCAGATCAGGGTGAGGAGGAGCTCCCAGAGCTCCCAGTCTGGGTTCTCTGGTGGGGCTGGTTGGCCCCAGCAGGGTCCCCAGCCCCTCACTGTCCCCAGCGTGGCGGGCGGGGAGCTCTTTGAGCGCATTGTGGACGATGACTTTGAGCACACGGAGCCCAGCAGTGCCCAGTACGTGCGGCAGATCCTGGARGGGCTGTGCTTCATGCACGGCCAGGCCATCGTCCACCTGGACCTCAAACCTGAGAACATCGTCTGTGTCAGCCCCAGCAGCCACCAGGTCAAGATCATCGACTTTGGGCTGGCACGGCAGCTGGGTGAGCAAGGACGGGGTCTGGGGGTCCGGGGTGTCACCAGYACGGGGACAGGAGCTGGCCAAGCCAGCAGCTCGGTGTCCTCCTGCCCAGGACACCAACCCAGGGCCTTCCTGGTGACCACACCACGCTCTGGGKCAGCCTGGGTGTCCCCAGCCCTGCTCCTGAGCTGGACACCCCTGTGCCCGTGGGTGCCTGGCACACAGAGGGGCTCCAGGAGAGCACCGAGACCTGAGTGGGTCCTGGAGGGTGGCAGCTCCACCTGGGGACAGGGGCTCATCCACCTGGGGTGTGTTRGTGTCCTCTGTCCCGAGGAGGTCCTGGCTGGACACCCATCCCAGGGCGATCCTGGCTGAACACTGGCCCCAGGGCAATCATAGTGGGACACCTGTCCCTGGGCAATCTCAGCAGGACACCCATCCCAGAGAAGTCCCAGCTGGCCACCTGCACCAGGGCGATCCCAAATGGCCACTGGCCCCAGGGCAATCTCAACTGGCCACCTGCACCAGGGAGATCCCAAATGGCCACCGGCCCCAGGGCAATCCCAACTGGATACCTGCCCCAGGGTGATCCCAACTGGCCACTGGCCCCAGGGCAATCCCAGCTGGACACCTGCACCAGGGAGATCCCAAATGGCCACTGGCCCCAGGGCAATCTCAACTGGATACCTGCCCCAGGGAGATCCCAAATGGCCACCTGCATCCTCTCTGCAGCTGCAGACACGCCTGTGAAGGTGTTGCACGGCACCCCTGAGTTCATGGCTCCAGAAGTGGTCTCCTTCGAGCCCGTGAGCTTGTCCACGGACATGTGGAGCGTCGGCGTCATCTGCTACATCCTGTGAGTGCCCTCCTGGGCAGGGCAGGCCGGGCTGCGGGGGCTGATCTGTCTCTCATGTCCTGGGGTCCCCTGTCCAGGCTGAGCGGGGAGTCCCCGTTCCAGGGGGACACRGACCTGGAGACGCTGAGCAATGTCACAGCCGCCCGGTGGGACTTTGAGGAGGAGACCTTCTCGGAGATCTCRCAGCAAGCCAAGGACTTCATCAGCCAACTGCTGCAGAAGGACCCCCGGTAGGGCCTGGGGCAGCTTGTGGGGTGCTCAGCTGGGGCTGGGCTGGGTTTGGGGTGCTCAGGGGCTGGGCAGGGGAAAGCCCTGCCTGTTGGGTGAAGGGGACGCTCTGGATGAGGGTCTGAGGGTGCAGAGCAGCACCCCATGACCCCGCTGTGCCCCCCAGCCGGCGGCTCCCCAGTGCAGGGGCTCTGCTGCACCCCTGGCTGCAGCTCCCCCAGCCCAGCAGCTGCAG
>NW_026623845.1:349459-352964 GCF_030028575.1 Malurus melanocephalus | reverse complement strand
GTCCTCACCACCCCCTCTGCCCATCTCTTACAGGCCTGGGCTGCAGTTCAGAGGAGGAACAGCCCCCTGAGGCTCTGCCCCAGCGAGGTTCTGACCCCTCAGAGCTGCTGCTGGAGCGGGAGGAGGAGAACGGAGGGGAGAGCACGGCAGCCCCAGGGCAGTGACAGCGTGGCCCTGTCCCCTCCATCCTGCACCACCTCGAGAGTGGAGCACCTCCAGCACCTCACATGGTGCCCAGGGCAGCCTGGGGCACACCCAGACCCTCTGTGGGTGAGCTCTGGTGTCCCTGTGCTGCTGTCCCTGCACACCAATAAAGCACTGAGCAGCTCTGCACTCCCTGTGCTCGTCCTTTGTTCCCCAAACTCGCTGGGAGAGGGGGGATGGAGCTGCTCAGGCTGTGCCCAAAATGGGAACTGGGATCAGGCTCTCCCCATCTGGGCCACCAGTCTTGTCCTCTCCAGGGGTGATGTTGGCCCTAGGCACAGCAGCCATGGGTTGGAATAATATTCCATCGGGGGGTTGGCATCGTATCCTGAGCTCACAGGAGCCAGGCTGAGCCCTGGGCACTCTGGTTTCTCCATTTCTGGGCCAACTCTGGTGCCAGGAGGGCTGGAAGGAGCCCAGAAACCACTTGGCATGTCCAGCCTTGGCCTAAGGGGCAGTGGGGCAGAGCTCGGTGTGGGGGAGTCCTGGGGAGGAACAAACCCAGGAACCAGGATGGGCTGGGGGACACCCAGGTGGGACAGAGCTCAGCTTGGGGACCTGCTGGACATGGGGTGACCTTGAACCATCAGCGTGCTGTGGGTACAAGGTGGTGAATGGGATCCTGGGCTGCAGGATGAGAGAGGGATCATTCCCAAATTCGTGAAGGATCATCCCCAAATTGATGAAGGATCGTTCCCAAATTCGTGAGGGATCGTTCCCAAATTCGTGAGGGCTCATTCCCAAATTCATGAGGGATCATTCCCAAATTCAGCGAGGCCAGGCCTGCAGCACTGCCCTGTGTTCTGTCCTTTGCTCCAAAGGGAACAGGGACACACTGGGGACTGTTTGATGAAGGACAAAGGACAAACTGGAGCCCCTCACYCACGAGGAACGTCCAGCAGAGCTGGGAATGTTTAGGGATGAGAAGGCTCTGAGGAGTTTCATCCCTCCACAGCAATTCCTGCAGGGAGGAGGCAGCCAGGCTCTTCTCAGCAGTGCCYAAAATCCCYGGGGAGCGCCTGAYGCCMCCTCWGAACYTCAGGAAAACACTTTTTGCTGGAGATGGAGCACRGACACAGGTTGCCCAGGGCGGTTTGGTGCTCTCCTTCCTCACAGATATTAAAAACCTGTCTGGTCACAGCCCTGGGCACCCTGCTGGAGCAGAGGCAGGGACCAGGTGCCCTCCAGAGGCTCCTTCCAGCACCAGCCACGGTGTGATTCCATGAAAATCCTCATCCTGGAGCAGCTCAGTGCCAGGGTCCAGCTGTGCCCAACAACGTGCAGCTTCATCCCTTCCTCCTCCTCTTCCTGGAGCAGGGGGAGGAGGAAACTCTGATTTTTGTTAAACAGGACCAAATCCACCCACACCACAGCAGGGACACGCGGCTGGGAGCTCTGTCTGGGACAAAATGAAAGGGACACAACCCTCGGAGCTGCTGCTGGAGCTGAGATGACAAATCCCTTTTGGACAGTTTGCTGGACCCTCTGGACCGGGTGGCCATCCCAGCAGGAGGATCCACGGCAGGATCTGGCTCCTGCAGCCTCCAGAGGTGGTGGAGCAGCCCCAGTGCCCAAACCCCTTGGAGATGGATGTGTCACCTCCYTGTCCCCTCGTTGTGGGACAGACTCTCCAGCTGACAGGGCTTTATCAGYGCCCAGGCCTGACTGGAATTTTTGTGGCCAAAGCCTGTTCCTGTTCATCATGTCCGTGGCTGGTGGCTCCATCTGACCACRGGAAGCAGGAGAGCGCCGGGGGGTGGCAGATTGTCACATGTCCTGCCCAGGGCTCCGTGGTTTTATCTCTTGTGGGWAAGAGGGGATGGAATTCAAGAAGAAAATTAATTTGAAAACTGGTGTATGGAATTGCTGCTGGAGAATAGGAAGACTTTTTGGGAATCCCCAGCCTTCCCTGGGGAAAAGGGGGGTCGGGGGAGACCCTGTGGCTCTGCACAACTCCCTGACAGGAGGGGGCAGCCAGAGGGGTCAGGTTCTGCTCCCAGGGGACAGAGACAGGACAAGGGAAATGGCCTCAGGTTGTGCCAGAGGAGGTTTGGGTTGGAGCTTGGGGAAAAATTCTTCCCCAAAAGGGTTGTCCARYCCTGGCACRGCTGCCCAGGACAGCGGTGGAGTCCCCATCCCTGGAAGGGTTTAACAGCCCTGTGCATGTRGCACTTGGGGACAGGGGACAGCRGTGGCCTCRGCAGCGCTGGGAATGGCTGGACTYGATGATCTCAGAGGGCTTTTGAAGCCTGAATGAYTCAGGGTCCAACTCTGACACCTGACAGAGCTCACCTGCTTCCTCTTCCTCCTGCGTTCGCGGCAGGAGCCGCGGATTCCCCGCTCCGAGTCAGCGAAGCAGCTCCTTAGAAACAAATAAACAAACAAAAATATTCCAAATCCTCCCTGCAGCCTTCCCCATGGCCGAGTGACCGAAGGAGGCTGAGGAACCCCTTTCCCACACGTCTCATCCCGTTTTTTCCCCGCTGTCTATTCCGTGTTTTGCTCATTGCACGGATTCCAAGCCCATCCCTCGGGAGCTGCAGATGATGAACCAACTCCAAGTTGCGTATAATCAATCCCTTGATGAGCTATTTACCATGTGACTTTACCAAAATATTTCTGGTTGGGAGTGATGTTTATCTCCCTCTGTTTTCCAAACTCCTCGTGGCCCTGGAAATCCGAGTCCCAGGACTCCAGGAATGAACTTTTTCTCTCCAATCCTATATTTATACTCTAAAAAAACTGATTTACCTCCAGAAGAAGTTTATTTACTGGCAGAAGACATGTGTTCCTTCTCCTYCCACTGCTTCCCATGGCTTAACACATTCAATTCTGTAATTCAGATAGGAATGGAGAGTGGAATTGTACCTGGAACTCATTACAGCCACTGAGAAATTCGGCAGTGCTGAAAATAGAATTCTAATCTCAGGATCTCAGAGGCAAAGGAATTAAGATCTTGGTCCTTCCATCAGGACTGACCTTCACTTCAGCCACTCAGCTCCAGAGTAGGTGCTCAGGAATCCTCCATGGGGGCAGAAAGGATGAGGATGAGTGATGTCCCCTGGGGAAGCTTGAGAAGYGGTTCCCACCTTATCTCAGGTATTTCAGGTGCTCCCAGGTCCAGCTTTTTGAAGGAACCTGAGCTGTCCAAATATCCTCGAGCTTCTGGAGTTTTATCCTTCAGTGCCAGAGGATCAAAAAACTTTGGGCTGCAAAACCTAAATTTGGGAATGCTTGTTTTGATGTTTTGATCAGGGAATATTGCCAGGGTAGATCTGATATCAAGAAATAGGATTTTTTT